>NC_053165.1:77524681-77799681 GCF_016835505.1 Polypterus senegalus
TTATACCTGCATTGTTATCACTCTGATATTTCATATTGTTCTTTATCAGTATGCTGCTGCTGCTGGAGTATGGGAATTTCATTTTAGGATTAATAAAACAAAACTAGTAAAAAGTGCCATGGATGTTCTCGCAGTGCATCCTCTAAACATCATCAATAGTTCATTACTGCAGGGCATCGTACCTGATGCACTAAAAGTGTCAGTCATTACACCTTTACTTAAAAAGTCAGACCTCGACCCTGTCAGGAATGCCAGGGGCAACGACCCGGCCGGGACGCCGTGAGGGACCAGAAGAGGGTCAAGGCCCACCCTGGATCACGTGGGGGCCGCCTTCCTGGTTGCTCTGGGGGCCACGGGTTGAGGGCATGGAAGCCCCACCCTGTAGGGGCCTGTGGTCACCGCCAGGAGGCGCCCCAATGCCTTGGGGACCTGTTACCTCAGCACTTCCACCACACCAGGACGACACCCGGAAAGCTGCCGGGAGAACAGCCGGCACTTCCGCCACGCTGGGGCGTGGCCAACGGGGGAGTGTCGGAAGCACCCGGAGCTCATCCGGGTCGTGTATAAAAGGGGCCGTCTCCCTTCATTCGAGGCTGGAGTCGGGTGGAAGGAGGACGAGGCCCGAGGAGAAGGCATTTGAGGCCAGGACTGTGATTATTGGGGTTTGTGCACAGGACTGGGTCTTAGTGACCTTTATATTTGTAAATAGTACTGTATAATAAATGTGTGGTGGTTGAAAAACAACATGTCCGCCTGTCTGTGTCCGGGTTGGCTCCACATCCCACACATACTTAATAATTAGAGGCCTATTTCAAATTTACCGTTTCTCTCTAAAGTACTTGAAAAAGTAGTCGCCAGTCAGCTTCAGTCACACCTTACACATTACAATCTATTTGAGAAATTCCAGTCTGGTTTTGCACTGGTCGTAGTACAGAAACGGCACTAACACGGGTTGTAAATGACATTCTGATATCCTCTGATGAAGGAAATTCCACTGTAATTATGTTGTTGGACTTAAGTGCAGCATTTGACACCATTGACCATTCTATTTTACTGCACAGGCTAGAAAACGATGTTGGGCTTACAGGCCCCGTGCTCGCTTGGTTCAGTTCTTATTTATCAAATCGATTCCAGTATGTACAGAAATGTGCTGACAGTACTCCATCATTATACACAGAAGTTCAATATGGTGTCCTGCAGGGCTCAGTACTCGGACCTTTACTGTTGTCACTTTACATGCTTCCACTGGGATCTCTCATTAGGACACATAATGTTAATTTTCACTGTATTCAGATGACACCCAGTTATACCTTTCATTTAAATCAAATGAAGTTTCTCCGATGTTGTCTTTAATTAGTTGTGTTAGTGAATTAAAGGAATGGATGAATGAGAACTACTTGTCTTTAAATACAGATAAAACAGAGATGTTAATTGTTGGAGGGAATGACGCTGATCACAGCAATATTTTGTCGTCATTTAACTCAGTTGGAATCCCAATTAATTTTACTGAATCAGCCCGCAATCTAGGAGTTATCTTTGACTCTAGCATGTCATTTAAAGCACATATTACAAAGTCGTCCAAAACATGTTTTTCCATCTTAAAAATGTTAGGAAATTAAGGCGCTTTCTAAATAAACAGGATTGTGAGAAATTAATTCATGCATTTATCTCTAGTAGGATTGACTACTGCAATGCGGTGTTCACTGGCTGTTCAAACTGTTCTTTATACAGCCTCCAGTTAATCCAAAATGCGCTGCAAGAATTATTACAAGAACAAGAAAATATGAACACATAACTCCAGTTCTTAAATCTTTACACTGGCTCCCAGTTAAGTTTAGGGCAGATTTCAAAATCCTCCTTTTAACATATAAAGCATTAAATGGCCAAGGTCCGGCTTACTTGTCTGAACTTATCATGACTTACAAACCTGAGCGCACATTAAGATCTCAAGATGCCGGTCTGCTTAGGATTCCAAGGATTAATAAAATAACAGTGGGAGGTCGAGCTTTTAGTTACAGGGCCCCTAAACTGTGGAATGGTCTTCCTGCTTCCATAAGAGATGCCCCTTCAGTCTCAGCCTTTAAATCCCGGCTGAAGACTCACTACTTCAGTTTAGCATATCCTGACTAGAGCTGCTGATTAACTGTACAGACTGCATCTCTGTTGTTAGTCATTAGCACTAAAACATAAGTAACATGATAATTATATTTGAATACTAACCCTCACCTATTCTGTTTCTTTCTCGGTACCCAAATGTGGCATTGGTGCCACGCCCACCTGCCAAGTTGTTTGCCTGCCTATGGTAAAGTCATCCCTGATGGAGGATCACAGGAATCATGGGAAAGAGGGGTCCTTTCATCGGAGCAACGTTTCAGCCGTGGAACTGGCCAAATGGGGAGGCAGCTTGATGGATGAGGTCTCCAGGACTCTAAAAATATCCAAATCTATTATGTCATATCATCTACTGTTAAATTCTGCTCCGTACTTCTAAAATCTTTATTATGCTGTATTAAGGATTTGTTCTGTTCTGTATATTGTATTGTATTGACCCCCTACTTTTGACACCCACTGCACACCCAACCTACCTGGAAAGGGGTCTCTCTTTGAACTGCCTTTCCCGAGGTTTCTTCCATTTTTCCCTACAAGGTTTTTTTGGGAGTTTTTCCTTGTCTTCTCAGAGAGTCAAGGCTGGGGGGCTGTCAAGAGGCAGGGCCTGTTAAAGCCCATTGCGGCACTTCCTGTGTGATTTTGGGCTATACAAAAAGAAATTGTATTGTATTGTATTGTAAAGTATCTATTTATCTATTTACACCTGCATCCTGCATAAAATGGATAGTTTTGAAAAATTGCAAAAAAGACAGAAAATTATTAAAATAACAAACAATACCTTTTAGAAAAACGAGTCTAAAACTCAAATATAAGTAAAGTCAAAGCCAAATTAATACAATTAATGAAGCATCTTCACGAAATGCCATCAGGCTTACATGCAGTAACGTGGCGCCTACAATCCTCAATCAACTCCCAAACACGAGCGAGAAATCAACATCCGGGTGCAACGAAAACGTCACGTTGAGAGAATGAGGTCAGAGGGACGGCAGTCATAAAGTCGCCCGCCCCCTAGTGGAGCAAACTTCACTAGCGCCATTCACCTGTCAGGCTAAGCGAGTCAACGACATTTACGACGTTGGAGCAACGCAAGAAATTATGAGACTTAAAACTGCTACCGTGTCACTCGGCCTTGATCTGCTCCTTTGCTTTCTGTTCGTTTGGCCGCCGTCACGGCAGCCTGTTCGCGTTCGTAGCTTACCGACGTAAAGCAGCGTTAGCGCACATAAGAAAACATCCATCCATCCATCCATTTTCCAACCCGTTGAATCGAACACCGGGTCACGGGGGTCTGCCGGAGTTGTAACATGTATGTGTCAATAAAATATTAATGCGCATATGTTTTGTTTTAAGATATGTCATTGAAATTTAACATGCAATGTCATAAGGAAAGCACCAGAAAAAGGGACCTCAATTGTGTTTTTTTTTTAGTTAAGAGGATCATCTCGAGCACGAATTAAGGCTTTGGGTGTAAGACTGTTGTTAAATAAACTTCCTCTCCATATTTAAAAAATCGTCTCGCCGTCACTTCATTTCGCACAGGGCGTGAAAACAAGACAGCCGTCACACGAATTGGACTCACCTCTGTGAACGGTTCAAGACCCCCTCGGTGGCTCATCTTAGTCGCTCCCTGCACGTCCCGAACTTGTCACGGCACCTTAAGTGGGCGGAGCTTCGCGAACACTCAGGAAGTGACCAAAGCGGCTTGAATGTTCATTTTCAATAAATGAATAAAGGAATTTGAGTTTTCATTACTTATATGTGTGTGCTAATATCATTATTTTCTGTTGGACACGTTAAATAATGTTTTCAATGAAAATGTTTAACAAAATCATTTTAACCTGATTGCATGCATTTGATTAAGTGATGAATACAAGACATTTGAATTGCTCTTTAGAGTAGGGACAGACAGACAGACAGGTGTGAAAGGCGCTATATAACTGACAACCAAAACATCTCCTCCGCCTCCCCGGTCATCTCTCAGGTGCATCAGGCGCCTGCTCTGCAGTTGACTTTTCCTGCTGGTCATTCATTAACCCGACCACAAAGGCGGTTATTTTTTTATTTTTCCTCAGCCCCCCCTTCGCGACCTGACGCCCCTGTAAGGCGCTTTACAATTCTCTCGATTGCTATCGAAATCCGGAAACAGGCGCGCTTATCACAGGCATGCTGACAGTCCGGTTTATCCGTCGGCCACCATTAAGTCCAAGCAGGCGCAGACTCCACACGATAGTCTGAATGGTCGGGGGGTCGACACGCCCTCTCGAGCCTTGACGCGGCCATTAGGAAGTCACTGAGGCGCAATTCCATACCGGACGGTCGCTGCTTCGGGTCGCGCGTCACCGAAACTACCGGCGCGGCCGCCTCTGAGCTCGGAAGGCAGGCGTACACGTCAAAATAAAAGTCCCTCAGTGTACTTCAAAAGTGAACCGACCAGGATTTGTCAATAGGATGAGGATTGAGGATTAGGACGGGGGGAATGAGGGGCTCAGAGCAGACCTAGAAGTGCAACTCTCTTTGAAACAGCACGTTACGGGTGACTTGTTACTTTCACTTTTTCATCGGATTGTGACTCCTTTATTTCCCTTTGTATGAAAATTCGCAAAACTATGAAATCCAAAGAGCGCACATCTTATAAAAGGTTTGGACCTCAGGTTTAAACATTGAAGTGACCGAATGAGGCGCCATTTGTGCGCGGTTGCCGTCCGACGCCTCGCCGATTCGCACTTGAACGCCGCGCTCCTTCATTTGTTTCTGTTCTCCTAATGGTGCGCGCACAACACCAGCGCATGCGCACTACCATTACAAAGCAATCCCTGACTCGCAGTGCCGGAGTTACCGCGTCATTTGTGTTCATTCTGAAATCAAGGAGTCACAAATCACACAACAAACGAGACAGCAAGAAAGCGCACTGCTGTGAAAATGAAATGTGAAAGACGAGTTCAGCCGAGACCCTTTGGTTATCCTTCAAATCTCAGCCCCCCCGTCCCTTAGCATGTCGGACCTGCGGCTCCTAGTGGAGACTTTTATTTTCGAATTGAGGCTCTTTTACTTTGAAGTGTACACCTGTCGTTTGAATTGGGGGGCCGCACAAATCGGCGGACTTTTGCACCGCACCTCAGGGGTCTTGGGGCGAATAACGACTCCCCTTTTATTAATGCGATTTGTAATTCAAATAAAAGTTAAAGTAAAATAAAAGTTTGGGATACACTCAAAAGTTAGGCTGTATACTTAATTACCTTTTTGTATATTTTGAACAGATTTCAGCATTTTACTGGCATTGTTAAAATATTTGTATCTGTACAAAAATAAGTGTATATTGGCCAAAAATGCACACTGGTGACTGTTCGGACATACGGAAGTGAAGGACTCTTCACCAAAATGGAAGGACGCCGTCCATTCGACTACACGTCAGCGATAACAGGACCGCTGCCAGCAGAGTCCAGACCCCCAGTCACCCCCCACCGGAACCGAAACCAGGCGGCGAGTTAATGAATAATTCAGGGCTGCGTGCGCTCCCAAGGTCACGTGGTCAGCCGAGGTGGGGCGTGCCTACCGGATCAGGTGCGGTAATGTGAAGCGGGCGGTCACGTGACGTGAGCGGCAGTACACTGGGCGGCCGCGCTGGAATCAACAGCTCGGAGGTAAGTGAGTCCGGGGGTCGTCCAGGTTTGGGGTGGTCGTCCGAACTTGGAACTCCACATTCGAGGGCTTCAGCGCGCGCTAACTTTTTGTGTTGCTTTGCCGGTTCCTTGCTGGCAGGTAAAGGCGAAAGTTAAAAGACGCGTCCTTAGCTTCACCCCCGCCGCTCCCTCCATATTAAAAGGTGGATTGTCGGTTTGGGTTTAGCGGGTCGTTTTCAAAGACGGGGGGGGGGTGGTCCCCTGTGGGTTTCACAAACAGCAGGAGCGTACGAGCTGCAGTTACAGGTGCGTCCCGAAGGCAGCGCGGCGTGGCTCCTGACGTCATTTTTTCGTTATCTTTTCGGTCGCGCACGACGGGTTTTTTTGCCTGTCCGAACCCCGGACCACCGTGAGTTTACATGTCCTCCTCGTGTTCTTGTGGGTTTCCTCGTCTCGTGTCCGGTCATCGTGCACTTAAGGCTACTTGGCGACTCTAAGCTGGTGAGATGTGACGAATGTTATCGCTGGGGGCCACGCGGCCCGTTTAGAATTTATTTTTGGACATCACGGGATTAGGCAGGGGCTCCTGTGAAAGGTGGGCTCAGAAATTGGATAGCCCAACTGTTGGCCCTGATGGCACCATATGGAACCGCTTCCTGCTGGTCCCGTGTGCCCAGCCCCGGATATTGGAGACCGGGGCTGGTAAGCCAAGCCAAGCCACGCCACACGTCAGTTCTGGTGGGCCTGTCCAGATCACCCATGAATACCCCTTAAACAACAAGTCATTTCCATATCTGAATAATAATCGGACACTAAGTTGAGTAAATTTATTTTTATGTTATAAGAAAAAAACTGAAGTGCTCAAAGTCCTGAGGAGCAGAAGACCGGATGGCCTGATGCCCCTTGTGCCACAATAACAAGTGGCAAATGTGCCAGTCAGTTGACAGTTTCATGGATTGTGTAACAGCCTGCCAAAGCTCCAGGTCCAGTCTGAGTTCATGAAGTTCATATAGCGCCTTTTGGTGCCTTTATATGCTCCATCTGCTGTGTCAGAAATCCCCTGAATGGGTGGTGTGACAGCCACAGGCGTAAATGCAATCGTGTATGTCTGTCCATCAGTCTCTGCACTTCAGTGGTCATCAGACAGGTGACAGAAGTCCCAGGATGACAGGTCCGGTGCTATAAAGAACTGGGATCCCCCCCAAAGTGGGGATTGGCACAGAAAACAGCTGGGTGTTGGGCACCACAGGAGAGCCGGACCCCATGTCTAGCAGGTCAGCCATCTTGAGTGGGCAGCCCACAGTGCTGAGGCTCATCGAGTTTTATTGAGCGCCTTTTAAAGTTGAGGTTGTGTGATGCCATCCATCTGCCCCGAGGGGTCTGGGTGGTCTTGTGGTTTGGAATCCCTGCAGATTTTATTTTATTCTCCAGCCGTCTGGAGGTTTTTTTTTTTGTTTTTTCTGTCTTCCCTGGCCATCTTACTCTTATTTTATGTTAATTAGTGTTCTCTTATTCTAATTCTTACTTTGTCTTTTATTTCTCTTTTCTTCATCATGTAAAGCACTTTGAGCTCATTATTTGTATGAAAATGTGCTCTAGAAATAAATGTTGTTGCCAAAGTATTATATAGTGCCTTTCATTGCTGATGTCAGGCAGTAACTGTCACTGTATTTTGATCTTCATCCATCATTTCTGCTTCTTCCTTATAGAGTGCTTTTCATGTCATGTTGTCACTTTTGAATCCTTTTTATGTCACATCATTAATTTTTCTCTTTGTCATTTTATTCCTCTCCCATATTCATAGAGTTTCACGTCGGTCTCGTTCCATTTCTATGGTGCCTTTCTTAGTCCACTCTTTTATATAGCGCCTTTCATCTCTCTCCCCATTTTACGTGTTTCCTTCACCGCCATTTCTGGCCCATATTGTCCTTCTCTCTGCCAGGCGATTCATTGATTTTTTTTTGAAATCCTGCATGAAGCTTTTCTGGGTAACTGAAGGACAGGACGAGCCTCCAGATGGCGATGCTGGATGTCAAGGTGCCACTGCCTTACTGTTCCATTGTCCCAGGTTCAAAGCACTGCCTGGGTGGGGCTGGCACTTTCTTCCTGGATTGTTTTGTGGACCCCATAAACGTTGAGCTTTGGTTCATTGGTGTTTGTTAATGGGCCCGTGGTGTGGACTGTCTGCCCTGTGCTGCCATGATGGGCACCACCTCCTCACAACCCACAGTAGATGGTCAGTGGGCTATAAAATTAATTTGATTTCTAGTGTCTTTTATTAACCGTCCTGCAGGTTCAGGTTCTGTTTGAGGTGTCAAGGATGGTGAGCCCCCCAAGTGAAAACACCAGATGCCCCAAACTGCTGGGCTGGATTTTAAAACCAGTTGCCTCTCTGCATTTGGTGGACTCGTCCCAAATTCCCTTGCAGCGTTCTCATGTTGCTGCTGCTGTCTTGTGTTTCAGGACTTGCCAGCCGTGTCGGTGGGTGGAGGGGCTCAAGGTGGACAACCTGCCGGTCGAGAACACAGGTGGCCATTGTTAGCTGAGCTGACTTAGTGATGAAGATAAGGAGCACAAAGTGTTTATTCACGGGCCCTCGGCAGTCCAACTGCCCACAATGGTCCCCCGGGGAGGCTCTTTGTACCATAGTATCTGTGTTTTGTTTATCAGGTCCATAGCTTTGGAAGTGGCACCAAAATCTAACCAGGCGGCCAAGGAGCCCTCTTCATGCCACCCGGGTGGCTTCCTGGCTTAGAGCTGCTGCTGCTGCTTCAACCCAACCTGGAAAGGGACCTTCAGCAGGTGCCAATCAGTGTAGCGATGTTCAGACTGAGCCCCTTTAAAAGATGTCATTCTTTTATATAGTGCCTTTCACTGAATACCATTTGAAGTTACCCAACACTGTTTATCTCTGAGGTGCCAGCCGGTCTTTAACTTCTATCGCATCAGCCCACCGAGCGCCATTACAAAAGTGCCCATCATTGTTATATAGCACCATTCACTAGAATTTCCTATATAGCGCCTTTCATTAAGATAGCCAGTCTGTCATTGTTATATAGCACCTTTCATTAAATTGGCAGTCCGTCATTGTTATATAGCGCCTTTCACTATTGTGATCATTAGGTGCAAGTCAGTCTCGTTTCCTATGGAGTTTTTTTGCAGTGGACCCAATCACAAATGTAATTTTTTTTAATATATATTATATAGTGCCTTGCCTAGTAGACGCCCATGTCTTTCATGTGGGTCTTTTCAGGTAGCCCCTTTCACTGTTGTGAGGTGCCCGTCATGCTCTTTTACACCCAGCCTTTTGATGTGTGTGCCATCAGCTTGCCCTTCACAGTGGGCACCATTTCATCTCTTTTCCATAATGGCCTTCAAAATGACCACCATCCGTGGGTGCCAGGCAGCCTGTTTTTTATAGCGCCTTTCACTGCACACAGATTCTTTTCTTAGAGTAACAAATGCAAGCTGCTGTTTGTGTCCCTCTGACTTGTGCCATCACGTTTCGCCAAATGCCCGCTCGACTTCATGGGAATTCTGTGCTCTTCCTGCTCTCCCGCCTCAATGTTGTGGATGTCGCTCAGCTCCTCAGGAGGGGTGTTGGCGCTCGGTGGCGGGGCCTGTCTGACCTGAAGTGTTTACCTGCCTGCCTGCCTGCCTACCTGCCTGCCATCACTTGTCCCGTGACGTCTGAGGGGCGGATGTGGTGCCGCGGCTGCAGCTCTTCAGCTGTTTGTTTCCCTGCTTGTGTGAGTGTGCAGTCCTCGGTGGTACAATCCTCGGCTCTGCTGAAAGCTGCCCAGGGCCGGGCACACCGCTGGTCTGAGAGCCTTTTGGGGTTTACTCTGTGTTGACCCCCTCCCCCATTTGGCAGCTTTGAGGCAATGTAGGTGGGCACATACAGCCATGTCTCTGCTCTCTGCTGCTCGTCCTTGTTGTGCCCCAGAGACCCTCTTAGTGAGACACTGGTCTCTGTCACTTTTGTCCCTTTGTGTGTCTTATTTGCTGCCCACTTTCTGACCTCCTCTAGAGGTTTTATTTTCTAGTCCCTTTTCTGTGTGACACTTCTCTTACCCCTCCAGTGCTGGCAGATAATTGAGGCCATGCCTTACCGCTCCAGTCCACTAGGGGGCCACACTCGCTGTATTTTCAGGTTTAAGTTCTCATCTCGGGCCCACCTGTCAACATGGCATTTAGAGCCACACTTTTGTTTCTAGATATCTTCAGTGGGCAGCATTTGTACTTTATATAGCGCCTTTCATTCTTGGTGTTAAGCCCATAGATGCGGGTCCCCAGCTGTCGCTTGGTCTGATCCAGATGTGCTCTCAGGTTCTCCACTCCTTGGCGCTTGTCAGTTATTCTGCTGTAAGGTTGGCACCTGGGCAGACTGAGGTCCCAATCTCATGATACCAGTAGGTCACTAACTTAACCTTAAGGGCAGCACAGGGATGGTGTTTGTGCTTGCAGTGCTTGGCCACCTCACTGAGCACCCTGCCCCCACAGCCGTGCCCTCATGCCTGGCAGGGTGTCACTCTTCTCCTCCTCCTTCCCGAGGTGCACACTCAGCATTTAACTTGTCAGCCGCTGTTTTCTTTTCCCACGGGCCCTGGGGGGCAAAGTGTAACTGCTAGTTAAGCACTGCTGACTTGCACTGCACACGCCAATGCTGCCCGTCTGTAGACGCCGGAGTGCCAGGCAGGTCTTTTTGTGCCTGACTACTGTCTTGACATCTTTCTGTTGCCTTCTTTACAGGCAGTTTACAGGGCAAAGCTTGCGTCTGACGGTCTGCCATGCTGGCTGCATGTTGGGCGACTGAGGGCAGCACGTGAAGATGATGGTAGAGTGCGGCTGGGCACCTGTGACCTTCCGGGAGGTTCAGAGTTTCACCTGGCAAAACCCGAAGACTCATCAAAGGATGGAGAGAATGCTGCTGTGGCTGCTGCTGTGCGGGACGGCGCTGCTGGGCCTCGGAGAAGCTCAGAGTGAGTTGTACCGGGGGGCGGGGGGCAGTGCTTACCCTGTGGGTTGGACTGGCACTGCTCACATGGCAGGCTGGCTCTGATCATGTTGCATAGATGGAGGTTTTGGTTGAGGATTTGAGTTTACTTGAAATCACTGTTATATAGCGCCTTTCATGGTGCACTTCACCTACACAATAGAATTATTTAAAGATAAATTTGTTTTCTTAGTCGCCGTCACTTTAGGGTGCTTTATGGGTAGGGTGCTCTTCATTACATATTCATTACTATATAGTGCCTTTCATCCCACCGACGCACTTCAGGAAATTACTTAATGTCTTTAATGATGGTCAGCTGTACAGATGTGTCCTACCACTCACCAGGATGTGTGCTTCCTAGTCCAAAGTTCCTCATGCAGGTGGCATCATCACGTGGGCACAGGCCCAGTGGGGCCTCCTGGTGAGTTGCCAGTAGGGTGCTGCCCCCTTTACCCCATAGGCTATTTTGATTAGCATTTTTAACTTTGCATCCCACCAGATACTTCAACCCCCTGAACCTGAGAGTCAGTCTTCAGTTTATATAGTGCCTTTAATAATGCGCCTCAGTAGTGGCAGCATTGCTGTTTTACCTGTGCCCGCTTATTCTTTGCTTGAACTTTTGGTTATGGATCTTGATGCTGGCAGCCAGACCTTTGCTTGTGGACTTGTCAGGTGGTCTTGTCCACTCAGCTTCCCCTATGGCCTGTGGGCTGAGCTCTTGGACTCCCCCTGCTGGCTCCCTTATTAATTGATTATGTGACTGATGTGCCAGCCGTGATATCCAAGTGAATTGTATAGCGCTGTGCTTTGGCCTGCTGTCTCTGGTGGGCAAATGGTCACTGCTGACCCATGATTACCACATGGTGGGGCACCCCATCCTACTGCAGTGTGGTGTATAAGGGAGTGTGTACAGCCCAGGCTCATGCTGTCCTGTGGGGGGCAGTGTTCATGGCTGGGCTGACCTGAAGCACTGGATGTCCATCCATCCATCCATCATCCAACCTGCTATATCCTTACTACAGGGTCACGGGGGTCTGCTGGAGCCAATCCCAGCCAACACAGGACACAAGGCAGGAACCAAACCCCGGGCAAGGCACCAGCCCACCACAGAGCACTGGATGTCTTCCTCATATTTGATGATAACCTTGGTGTTGTCCACCAGCTCCACTAGGGGGCGCTATATTGGGTGCAAAATGAGAACTGCCTCTTCAAGTTGTCCATCTGGTGGGTTGTGATCTCACAGGCTTGCTTTCTTGTAGTCCATCCTGCTCTCCATCCAGACTTGAAATCCTTGGATAAATGAATGGATGAATTTATTTATTTATGTATTTATTTATTTATTTATTTTTTATAGCCATACCGTCAACCTCATCAACTGCAACGAGCCCCAACAATACAAATAGCACCACAGTTGAGGTAAGTTGGTCAGCTTGTGTCTGGTGGGACTCTTAGTGAGCATTATATAGCGCCTTTATATGAACACCACAGAACATGCCAGGTATTAAGATTTGGTGGCCTGCTTTAGCAGACTTGGATTGGACCAGAGGATTGTGGTCCACGCTGAAGCATGTAGGCGGAGTCAGATGTCACACCCTTCCTATATTATGAAACGTTGCCATGCTTTCTAGTCCAGTAGGTGGTGACATCCATCAATAACCAATAGCCTTCGTGTATGAAATAATAAGCCAATAAAATGAACGGGCTTCGACCATCTCACATACCTTATATGGCAGGGGTGTGACATCTGACTCCACCCCATCCTGCAAGGTGACACTTGTTTCTCAAGGCATCCTAAGGCAGGTCAGAAGTACAAATGTGAATGGGATGTCCGTTCATTATGGTGGGCCTACTGAGTCATTGGTCACGTGTGGAGTTCTGGTCAGCTGGGGGTTTCAAGTTATGTTCTCTCTTGGAAGGCCACATTCGACCCCTAAGTCATCTTCTGGCCTGGTGGCTGCCATCCTTTAGGACCTCCAAGTTTATCCGTGAGAGTCCCCTCTAGTGGCTAAGGGCTAACTCCGGCTCACGTCCATTCTGAATGTGCCCTTTGCCCTTTTTTTAGCCTGCCCCTTGTGTTCGGGCCTGGTAGTGCTGAGGCCTTCGCTGTTTTAAAGCAGTCCTGTGGTGACGCGGCTTGTCACCCCTTTTGGGAATTGTGAATTGACGGAATCGAGACACAAAGGAACTGAAATCCCACCATTGATGCACACTGTCCCCAACTTGCTCATCCATCCTTCTCTTATGTAAATGTGCATTCTGGGAGATTTTAGTCTGTGTTGGCGAGACGCGAGGACGCGGGTTCAAGTTCATTCATTTCATTGTCTTTCTCTCTTGTCTGTTCCCAGCCCCTCAATATTCCTGCCATTGTTGCCCCCACTGTGATTTGTGGCTGCCTGGTAATTTTGGTCATCTTCTTGATCGTCTTCTTTAAAGTGCGTCAGAAACGACGGCTCGAGGGAACGTATCGGCCCAGAGAGGAGGAGACGGAGGGGACACAAAAACAGCCGCCAAGCAACTTGAAACTGCCACCGGAGGAGCGCCTCATTTAGGGACTTGAGTAGTGGGACACCTGCGGTGGCACTGCCACTCTAAGTGACTGCGAGAGACGCCTCCCGGAGGCCAAGCTGACGACGCGCTTCCTGTCAGGCGGTGGGATGGTGCTTTGGTTCCAATGTCCAGGGTGTAGGAAGGAGGAATCCCACCGCTGGCACCATGTGGATAGCAGGCAGAGAAGATCTGCTTTTATCCGTTGGATTGCGGGCTTTCATTTTTACGAGGGCCCCTCTGGAGTGGCATGTGACCACTCGGAGCTGCAGTTGCCTTTTTTAAAAATTGTTCAGCCTGAGCCTGCGCCACACACAGATGTAAGACTCGCACCTCTTTAAATCAAGGTTTTTAATAAATTCCACATTTTTAATATTAATTTTCGAGTGTAAAAGGATGCCCTGATCAGTTAGTTGTAGTTTGTCATGGGTGGGGTTCTGCGTGTTCTTCATGGCATGCGGCTGGTGGCCATATGGTGACAGGCCAGCATCTGACGGCATTTTACAGTATTGACTACGTTGGCACCATTAATCGTGGGCTGCCACTAGGAGGTGTGTGTGCCGCCCCCTGCTGTTCACTGCCTGCTACTGAGCAGCTTGTGGTGTGACCTGAACAGCTGGACTGCAAAACTGAAATAGCAAAGGAGAAGCAGCAGCAGCCCGTTCTCTATCCACGTCTACTGCTATTGGAGCGATTTGGGCGTCTCGGCTGTCAAAATCTAAAACGGGAGACCGAAGTGGGCGGCGGCTCACCTGCCTGTCTGTCCCTCTGTCTGTCTGTCTGTCTATCAGACTGAGCTTCACCTTGACTCCCATGATGCCTTGCAGAGCCGTGTGCCTCTCTTAGGGTCTCTTTTTGAGCTCTGTGTGGCTCCGGGTTGGGGCGGGGCTTCACTTGCCCCACCCACTTTTAGTCTCCACCCACGCCAGCCCTTCTGGAGGCTCAGCAGGTGGCACTTTCACTGTTCACAAGTGGTGTCTTTTGTCTCACCTGGGCACACACCTCCCTTAGCTTTCTGGGTTAGTTTTCACTTTGGTCTTGGCTCGTGACTGGGTTTTAAAAATGTATTGTGGTGGTCTTGTGGGCCCCTGTGTTCACCCCCTGAGCCGTTGACTACCTGTCTTCACATTTGTCTTGTTTAGGTGTCCGCTGAATCGGATGGGGCACACTTGAATGTCATGTGGGGTCCAGTGTGACGCCCGTGCTTTCAAGGACGTCCCCCTGTTGTTCTTGTTTTGTGACAGTATGACAAGGCACTACATCAAAGGGGGGGTCACTTTGCCTGCGGTTGTGTCCTCGTTGGTGTTAAACTGCAAGTGGTGGTCTGCTGTGAAGAGTATGAGAGCCGAGAGAACTCCATGACACTCAATCCCCTCCGTTTGTATTTGTGAACGAAGCCAAAGTGTGTGTTTTACCTGCCGTCTGTTTCAGGTTTTAATTGTGACAATAAACTTGAACTGAATGACTCGGTTGGCTTTGTGTCCCGCGCCGTGATGTCCACCTTCAGCTTTTAATGTCTAGCTTTACCTGGAGTGGCCAGCAGAGGGCACCACAGTACAAGGCTCACAGTTTTTGGGCTGCTGTTAATCCTATATAGTAAGTGTGTGTGCAAAAGTCTGGGCACCCCGAGGAAATGACACATCTTGAGGGTATTAAACTGTATTTGGGATTTGTGAGCCCTTGTCCTGATCTTTGGTGCCTGGCCCTGGGTAGATCCGTCTGCTCCTACGATGCCCTGCTTATCCTCTGATTTTCTGATACCCTTGATGTGTTCCAAGCCCCCCTGCCTCTCTGGACCCCCCACCAGGCTATAGGAGTTCTGCTCTTCTCTTCCTTATAAGTTGTAGTTTCTCGCTGGTCTGCTTGCCCAATGAGCTCCATTTTAGCTTTGGTTTCACCGGGTGGGTTTGGCCAAATGTCAGTGGTGTTTGTACGTCTGTGTGGATGGGTCAGTTGAACTTCCCGGAAAGTCGCGCTCTTCTTTTCAGACACGTTTGATTGGTTCTAAAGGCTGCCTGTCTGTGCACTGGCATCTGTTCAGTTCTTGCAGTATGATGCCATGCTGTGTCACTGGCCTCCTTTCCTCAGAAGATGTTGGATGTGATACACCTAATATGCCAGGGTGCCCACTGTATACATCACTGTGGGCAACCAGGCAGATGTGGTGGAGAGCCATTTGTGCATTGGGCAGGACTGTGTGGCGAGCTCTGTCCGGTGGCACAGGGTGGGCGGCGCAGGCTCCATGTGCCAGGTGCTCAGCCACTGCTGGTGGTCGAATTCCCCTCATACTTCACATGCTTCTTGTTGTGGGCACTGGAGGACAAGGCGCGGCTCAGCGGCACTCCTGGCACCGGGCAGCACATTCCGTAGGGCTCAGAGATTCCTGAACAGCCCGCCAGCTCCCTTTGCCTGAAGCCAAGTATGGCTGCCCGCCGGTCTGTGTCCTGCCATTCACCCTGTCCTGAGTGGCATTTGGGAGAAGGAGATCATCACAGCTTGACCCCCATAGGGCAGTTGTGGGGGTGGAGATGAGTGCCCCCTGCCTGCAGGGTCCTCCCCGCACCCCATTTTCAGAGTCCACCTAACCCAGCATTTACTGTGAACCCGGGCCAGGCCCTCAGAGGAGGCACTTGTCCACACACCCAGGCACCCAGAGAGAACATGCAGCGGGCACACAGACAGGCTGAGCCACCATCCCACCCAAAGTGGGGCAGAGGGGCCATTTGGTAGCCAGCCCTAGCCCTGCAGGGGGCTCCTCAGGCTGCTTCTCTGTTTCTGTTGTTCATTGCTCTACTTTTTCTCACCTCAGATTGGCATGCCCACCTGGACTGGGCAGAGCCTGAGTGCCCTGTCTTGATGTTGAGTTACCAAATGCCAGCTTGAAAATCTAAAAGACAACCAGAGTGATTCATGCTGATAATGAAATGCAGAGACTTCCAGGTGGGCATGGAGTTAAGAACATGGCATTACAGCTACCTGTTGGCAGCCTGGTCACATGCCCATAACCACTGCCACACATACGTATTTTGATTTGACTTCTTTATTTCTTCAAGCTGGGCTACAAAAACGTGGGTACATCTTAAAAAAAATTTTACAGTACTAGCAGTAAGAGGGCCTCAAAATTCAAAATGAAATGAGTGGCAGCGGTGGCACCTGGTCCATTGGCTGTCCATGGCATCTGCCAAGGTGGACTGCCATTCATCCTCCTGAGACCTCAATGTGTGGCCACCGTGTTTGTAAGGGTTATGTGATGGCAGGGTGCCCATCCATATTTGGGAATTCTGTAGGTTGTGGCCAAATAGGTGGAAACACCTTGGCAAGTGATGGGTGCCAAGTCTATGAGACCACCATCTTCATATGCTCAGGGGTGTGTAGGGACAGGCAGGCCAGGCCTTCTTGGCAGTGGGAGGATGAGAGTTTAGTTGGCATATTGCAGGGCCAGCCTGGCAGGAGCTTCAGCAGCACTGATGGATCCCTTTATATGGAGAAGAACCAAAGTTGGCACTAGCAGAGGATGGCACACTCATGGTGGTCTTTGGTGCTGGGCCTTAGAGTCAAGTCTTGGGTTTGAGGGACCATTTTGGAGATGTCATGTGCTTGGCACACCTCCTTGATGGCCTCACGTGTTTTTGTTGTGGCATGGTCCTCCTAGGTAGGCATTATGGTGGTCATCGGTGTGTCCTCATTCCGAGTGGAGCTGCTGGCTTTCTTGGCCCCTGTAAGGGGCATCACTCACTCACCCAGTGGTGTGATGGGCATGACAAGGAAGCCACAATGTTGGCAGGTTACTACAGTGGTCATCACTAGGAGGAGTGAAGTGGTGGTTCCCGTGTTGTCAGCAGTCACGCTCCTTGCCAGTTCTGATCCTACAAAGTGTCCAGAGTGGGTTGGCATAGAGGTGGCAGGTGGCCCAAAGCAGCTGACAATGCTCTGCTGCTGTGTTTAGGCCACTAGGGGCAGCAGTTGCATTGGGCACCATTCAGAGCTTGGGGGCTGAGACGTTTCAGTTCTGTGGGTGGTGAGCTGGACCAGTGTGCCCATGTAGACCTGGCAAGAGGGGTGTAGACAGGACGTGGTGCCCACCTTCTCTGTGGGGAGTTTATTGATGGGGGACCTGATTTGTGGGCATTGGCAGTTGGATGCAGGTCCTTAGTGGGAGGATGACAGATGACATTTGGGGTCTCTTTCAACGGAACTCACGCCATTAGGCTTCAAACCGTTTCTTCAGCTCTGAGACTTTCTTCAGGGTGGGCATGGACTCCTCAGCTGGGCAGCCTTCCTGCTGATCAGGGAGCTCCTCTGCTAACCTGGTGGTCAGTGACTTCACTTTCTGGGGAGGATCTGGAATTGGGGCCTTGTGGACCTTCTCCTGGGGGGTCTCCACACCGCGTTTAATGCCGTAGAAGCGCGCCAGAGCTGGTCTGTACGTGTCGAACTTCACCTCGGTGGCCTTAGACTGGAACAACGCCACCGTCGACAGGACTCTCGGGGTCCGCAGGTTGGGGTTTCCCACAGGTGGTCTTTCCTCACCTCTGAGGTGTGATGCCACCTGGGGGCTCCTCTTGCTCGAGAGTGATCTTTGGGCAGGGTGCTGCCACCTCTTGGGGAGGCTGATCGCTGCCACCTTCTCCACTCGGCCTCCTCGCACGTCCGGTTGACTCCGGTTCTGCCTGATCCAATCGTAGCGGCTCCTCTGCGTCTTCCTCCACCGTCTGCTTCCCAATCTCCCAAGGTATCCCACTGGTGGAGGAGGAGGCGGAGGGGGATTTCTCCACACAGGTGTTTCCTTCCGTGCTTTTCCGGGAGTTCTCATCCTCGGACACCCCCCGGTCCCACATTCCACTGTTGCGCTTTGAGAGTTTGTCGCCAGTGTCTGACGAAGCTCCGGGCACAGCAGGCACCACCAGCATGTTGGGCGATGGGGGCTCCTTTTCACTTTTGGCTGGTGGCGGCTCAGAGGATGCGATCTCCTCGGTAGAAGAGGCTTCCAGGGACATCTCGTCCTCCTCCTCGAGCTCCCAGTCCGTATCCGTGGTGATGTGCCAGAGTGGGGAGGTTAGGCTCTCCTCGCTGGGGGTGATGGATCTCACCTGGAAGTGAAGACACAAAGACGTTCAGAGGGGCGGGCGTCCGGCCCCGCGGCAGGAGGCTGAATGGCGGCTCGCTTACCCGGTTCACGTAGTCCGTGCCATCTGAGAAGACGTCCAGGCTGCGGGTCCCGTACAGCAGCCCCCTCTCCTGGCTGCTCTGGGTGTTTAGCGTTTCAAAAATCTCCCCCAGCAGGTCCATGTCCCCCGACTTGGAAAAGAGGAAGCCATCGATCTCCTCCAGGGGCTCGCTTTGGGCGCTCAGCGTCATCTGCTCTCTGCCGTCGTGGCACCTGAGGGTGAACGAGACCCATTGACTCGAGGGCACCTGGAGGGAAGCCCACAGGACCCTTTATCTGTTAGCGTCCTGGTCGGCCGAGATTGGAGGTCTAAGGGGACAACTGACTCTGGAATCGAGGATGTCTGGGGAGAAATTCACTAAGGGGGGGCATGGTGCCCCCT
The DNA here is from genome assembly GCF_016835505.1 of Polypterus senegalus. Lineage (NCBI taxonomy): Eukaryota > Metazoa > Chordata > Cladistia > Polypteriformes > Polypteridae > Polypterus > Polypterus senegalus. Next base: position 77,543,500 of record NC_053165.1, read on the forward strand.
CCAGGACTGATTCCCACTTTGCCCCCTCCAGGACTGATTCCCACTTTGCCCATGCGAGTGCTTTCACTGGTTGGACCTTCAAATACACCTGAGTGGGAACCAAGCAGTATGGGGGGTCTGCACAGCATGCGTCACTGGAGGACATAAGTGGTGGTCTGGTGCCCCCCGGTGGACTCCACCATACTTTAAATCAGTGATTGTCCGGCTCTGGAAGACATGAGTGTAGAAGATGGATGGATGGATGTTACGGGGTGGGGGTTGGGGGCACAGCCTTCACCAACAGAAGGTACCAGTTGTGTATCAGTGGTGGTCCGGTGGACACCATCGTACTTTACATCAATGATTAGTCAGATAGGCTGCACCTCCTGAAGCATTAAAGGTTATTAATGAATACTGAAGACGAGTGCCCACCACACCACTGGAAAGTTAAGTTGGGCATAAGGGGTGTGCTGGCGCCCCCCCCCGTAGGACGGTTTTCTACTTTACATCCCCTGTACCCCCCAGCAGTTATCAACGTGATTGGGGGAGCACAGCCTGCACTGCTGGACTGGGGCCCCCCGGCGGACTCCATCCCACTTTACGTCACGGATTGCTCAGGTCGACTCCACCCAGGAGTAAAGAAGATGGCTGACTGAGCCCTGGACTTGTAAAGCACAAGTGGCGCCCCCTGCAGTACTCCTTCCTACTTCTCCAGCAACCTTAAGCTGGTAAATGACTGATTGGGGTTTAAGTTGAGATGTGGTGGTGCCCCCTGCAGGACTGGTTTGCATTTTACATTGGTGGTCTCCCAGCCCCACCCTCCCGATGCCCTTAACCAGGAACACTTGAGTATAGAAGATGTGCAGAGGAGTGCGACCTGTGCCACTAGACAGTATTAGTAGGGTACCAGTGCTGTGCTGGCGCCCCCTGCAGTATTCACATTGGTGACGGGCCGGATCACCTCTGCCTTCCCATAATGCAGGCAGGGAATAAACAAATTTAGAAGATGGATGAACGTAAGGAGAGGACGTCAGCCCACACCATCAGCATGTGTATAAATGGCAGAATGGCGCCCCCTGTAGGTTGTAAATGACATTAATGACTGCCTTGATTGGCTCCGCCTCCCAGCGGCCTGAGCCAGGAATAAATGAGCACTGAAGGGGATGGAAGTCAAGTGGAGGAGCAAAGGCTGCACCACTGGCAAGGAGAGCAGATGCCAGGTACTGGTACCCCCTGCAGGACTGGCTCATACCGTGCCACCAGTGCACCAATGCCAGGATCGTGATGTTACTGGGCAGCCTGGCGAGGGAGCACCCTCGCTGCCTATTCATAGTCCCAGCACCGCACACATTCATGTATTTAGGAGTGACCTCTCACCTGTCATCGCTGTCTAAGTCCAGTCCGCACGTGCCAGGCTCCTGCACTGTAATGCCCTCCTCAAGAGGACTGGTATAGCGTCTGGTGGGACGTCGAGGTCGAGACTGAAACAAGGAGGAGACAAAGTCAGGCTTGCTGTATCACACGTGTCCCTCCCAAATATGACAGAGTGACAGCAGCAGTACTGAACCTCAAAGTGAAAGGCGCTACATTAAATGACAAGCATCAGTCCTCACCACTGAGCCAAAGTGGGGAGCCTGAGCACGGCGCTTCACTTTCCAGTGATCACCACGCAGAAAAAGAAAACGAAGTGCATGAGAGTGGGGTTCACTGTGGAAAGGCGCTATAATAATCAGACAAACGCGCCGCGCTCATGTCGTACTTTGGACCCAAAGCAGGAGTTCGGCCAAAGAGTAAACGCAATGCCGCCCTCTTGTGGCGAAACCGCTGTGACCCGCAAAGCCGCAGGTTTAACGGCGCCGAGCGGCGCATTCAACGGAACACACGTAAAGCACCCTGGGGTGGCTCTCAGAGAGTCGGTCACTCTGTCAGTAACATGGAAACAATTGTTCTCTGCTTCTGTCGTGCCTCGGGGCAGTTTTCAAGGCAGAAAAGCGCTATATCAAATGACAAGCTACTGAGCCCATGTGTCACCCTTGGGGAGAAACTTCACCTTCCCTCCGGCAATCACAGTGCAGAAAAACATACAGACAAGTGCAAGATAGTTGTGTTCGCTGTGGAAAGGCGCTATATAGAATTAAATGTGTGTCTGCATGAGGCAGGTCACGGCGGCACACCCAACACCCGTTACCATTTAATAAACACCTCTCCTAATGGTCCCTCAAACCCAAGACTTGACTCTAAGGCCCAGCACTGCAGACCATCATGAGTGTGCCATCCTCTGCTAGTGCCAACTTGGGTTCTTCTCCATATAAAGAGATCCATCAGTGCTGCTGAAGCGCGCTGATTACGTACGTTAAACTCCGGCCAATGTCGCCCTCTAGTGGTTGAGCGGTGTGAGGCACGGATCTGCAGTTTCGTCTGCTGCGCTTATCCGCCGTGGGACCCCCGACAAACTCGTTTAACCCCTCAGCGCTCCATTTATGTAATACATCTAGAGCATCTTGTGATGACTACGGTATGGAGGGCGCTATATAAAATCAGACGCTGCAGCTCCTAGCATTGGCTCTCCGAGAATCATTTACTTCGTCAGTTGCTCCAACCGTTTTAACATGAAAATAACTGCACCTTACCCTGAAATGCTTTGCAATTGTCTTCACTGTAGAAAGGCGCTATATAAATTTGCAAGCATCATTTACCACCAGCCCATGTTTGACACTTCACCTTTAAGTAATCCAAGAAAAACAGAAGGAATGTGCTCACTATGTAAAGGCGCTATATTAAATAAAATGTGAGTTTGCGTCGGCCATATCACAGGTGGTCACTCAACGCCACCTGGTGTTTGTAGTAAAAAGGTCAACAGAGATAAAAATAAAATAAAAATAATAAAATTGCGGCGCGTCCGTTCATTACAACGACTACCGAATTTCGGACAAGATCAAATTGTAATGTCGCCCTCTTGTGGCCAAGCGGTGAGACGCACAAATTTGCTCTTTTCAATTCCTGCGCTGATTTCGCCCTGCGATCCCCGACTCACTCATTTAACCCTTCAGTGATCCACTGTGCATGGAGAGCACGTTGGGAGGGCAGACCTCAGCACTGCTTCTCTCCCAGTGTAGTATCGTGGAAGGCACTATATAAATTTAAACAAATCGACCTTCACGCCTAATAACCCGAACACGTCACTTCATCAGCCATAAATGCATAACTATTCAAGTAGCGGAAGTAGGCTTGTAACAGCTCCTGGCCAAAAGGCGCTGTATGAAATTGCCAGCTCCAGTCCTCGCTGCTTAGTGAATTGTGTAACATTACTGGTTTCTAAAGGGCTTTGGGATATAAGGCGCTATATATAACATTATAGATCTCAAACTTTATCACTTCACCCCCCATGTGATCCTCTACAAGTCACACTTTATAAATACAGAAACGACCGAAGCATGTATTTAAAGCATGTGCCCACTGTGAAAGGCGCTATATAAAATGCCAGGCACATCAGAGACTCTCTGTGTGGCTATCAATGCATTGCTTTACACCTCCCAGTGCTCCCACTGTACAAACACAGAAACTGGTCAGCTATGTTGTGGTGCACACTTTGGAAAGGCGCTATAAACAGTCAATCACCAGCTTGTAAATGCTGTCACTCTTCAAAAGTGTAAATGAAAGTGGGCACAGAGGGCAAGGCACAGATCAGCTGTGGGCACAGGATCACCTGTCCGAAGTGCTGTGTGATGGGCAGGCGGCTCTGCAGACAATCCGACTGGACCCTCCTCTGGAACTGCGGGGCGAGCTGCTGGTCAAGGCGCAGAGACCCTCCACGCTGCAGGTGGCGCTCTTCATCCTGTTCTTGAAAAAAAATAAAAGAGCGTCAGCTGAATGGTCCGCTGTTGGCATGCAAGTCCTAACGCTGGCGTCCAGGTTGGTGAGGACACATCAAGGGTCTGGAGTTGGGCAGCACTTCTGAGCCTGTGTCCCATTACAGCTCTGACACAAACCAGAACACAGCCTGACTGGGGTACAGGAATCACTGATGAGACTTAGAGCATGTGAAGGGGGTACCCGCCACCCTAAAGGAGGCCGAGTGCCCCCAGCTGGCCCACTTCACCTTGTTCCTCAGGCGACTCTTCATCCCTTTCAATCCCAGCTTGGCATGTCCTTTGGCCTGAGAAAAATTAGAGGGCAAGGTGATTAGAGTATTAAAGGAGTGCCCACTAAACCCTAATGACAGCCTGGGTGACAAAGGCCAGGTAGTGCCAACAGTGCTCTGCCAGGAAGAGAAAGGCTTAGACTTTGACACCAAGGGGGTGGACTTGCCTGCCCATGGATCCCATTGACCTGCCACCAGCTTGCCTCCATTAAAACAGCCCAACACTGACACTGCCATCCTGGCTGGCATCGAGACTCAGCTGGACACACTGAAGCTTCAGGAAAAGACACAGCTTTGAAGTGCATCCTGCAGAGTGCCACCTGTGGAGTGGGCAGCAGCAGCCACTGGGCACAAACCCCACGGAGGTAATCAGATAAACTCCTCCTGATTGAGACATTATGGGCAACATAATGGGTTGACCGAGCCCACCAAGAGCCCACTTGTACCTCAGGGGCACTCGACTTACATATTTATAAATGTTCTTCACCGTTGGGTTGGCTCTGGACTTCACTGTGTGGATCAGAACCCCGCTGCCCTTCTGTGGAGAGAAAGAAGACCCTGAGAGCAATGGCACAGTGGGCACCAACAGAGACTGGCATCAGAGATACCAAGTGAGAACTGAACATGGAAATGCTGGCACCACCTAGGGGTGGGATTGAATAGTGCAAGTGTGGAAGGAGTGGTGATCTGGGAAAGTTAGGTGGGCACAGCACTGCATACTGATCAATCCAAACGGAAGAAGGAGTGGGTGGGTAGGATGGCACAGAGGCGGAGATGGATAGAGAGATATGAAAGGCGCTATATAACAGAAATGTGAGAGGTGCTGCACCAAAATATTAAAGGCACAGCACAAGAGATAAATACAGATAGAAACACACCATACAATAAAAAGATATGAAAGGCGCTATATGAGGAATTTGTACCTAGAAACATCAATGTGTAATAGACAGGAAAGGCGCTATATAAGAGACAGATAGACAGGCAGGCAGACAGACAGAGTGCTGCATTCAGTGAGCAGGAATGGACAGGTGGACTGAGAGGTGGACGGGTGGGCGTAAAGGCAGATGAATTAAGTGATGCCAGGCTGCTAACAGAAGGATCACAGGCTGGCACAATGGAGTGCCCATTGGCCTTTTACCCAGCTGGCCAAGCACATTCTTGACATTCTCACTACTGTGGGATCAGCTGGCTTGTCCTGACACGGTCAGCTGTTTGAAGTTTGTCACCGGCCAGCCGGCTGTCATAAGACTTGTGATAATTCCACATATGCCGGCCGTGGCTCGCCATCTTACCTTAAAATTCTCCACAAAATGCTGGCACGACTTGTTTCCACCTGCATGGGCACACAGAGAGTGGCTCTGTTAACGTTACTACTTGTTCCTCACAAGGTGCCCCGTTTGATGCCCTCTTTGACACCTTTAGCCCGATGACCCTCACCTGTCTGAAGGCTGCAGCGTGTGATCTCTTCCTCGAAGATGTCGCTGAAGCCTTGCCCTGCATTGAGCTTCTCGAGTCGATTATCGATGAACTGAAGGAGGCGACAGAGAGAAGGAGCAGTGAGAACAGGCACAAGTGCCACTCCAGGGACATCAGGACGTCACCCCCCTGAGCTACCTGCTTGAAGAGCTGCAGGTGGACGGCGTCCTGCAGGAAGGCCCTCATGCTGTCAGAGCCGTGGTTCAGAAAGGCCTCTTCGTTGAAGGCTATTTGTCCATCCTGAGGAGAAAAAGAGACGTCCGCTTACTGGCACCTTCCAGATGTGGCACTCCAGAGCCCCACAGGTCACCCCTTGACCTCCATCACAGGATTAATGACCACCACACAGAGGACACTATGGACTCACCGCCTCAGCAATCAACGCTTCCCGGTAGCTCCCAAACAGCAGGGCCTGTGCCCGCAGAAATGCCCGTGCTACCCCATCTCCAGTGGAAGAAGACTGCTTCTTGAGCCTCATCTTTAACTGGGACATCTGAGGAGAGCAGAGGGCACTCAATGTTACTGCTTTAACTTTTAATGCCAGTGTGGCACCATGTCAGTGGCCTTTCAATCGCCATGAGCCCCCAAGCAGACCACCCATGCCACATCCTTGTGCCCTCATGTATGCACCTGCTCACCCAAGCACAACCGTCCTAAGCTCCCAAGTGCACCTCATGGTGTCACAGGTGTAAAGTAAGCACTCACGATGTCCATGGGCAGTTTGCTCCGGTCCTGGAAAGGCGACTCCAGCGTATTGGTGTCGATGTTTATGATGACCACATCATCCAGGGCTTTGCTCCGAACTTTCTACAAATCAGAAGAAACGAGGCCTCAGACATCAAGATGAAGCAAATGGCTGGTCAAGAATGGCCAGGGAGCTCCAACCCCTCTTACCTCGATGAGACTTGAGTGGACACCAATCAGGTAAGGCATGGGCGCACTGGGGACAAAGGACAAGGCGAGAGGATTAGCTGAGAGGACAGCGGGGAGGGCCGAGGGGTGGAGGCGGTCATCGGCGGGCACTCACCAGCAGTAGTCCAGCAGCTGCGGGGGGATAACTGGTATGTAGATGTGCTGCCAGTACATGGGATAGAGCATGGCAGTGGAGGCGTGGACACAGGCCGTCAGCTGAGGGGGCAATGGACACGGGTCAGTCAGATCATCATAGGAGTGCTGCCTCCATCTACAGGTGAAAGTGGGGAAGTGCAGTCTGGGCGAGGGTGCAGCGCAGTACAGTGGCACAGCTAGAGGGCACTCACCTGAACAACAAAGTGGGTACAAAGGTGGAGAGGGGGGTTAAGACTGGCCCACTAAGGGTAAAAAATGGGGAACCCATCATTCCTGAGACCCGACCTCTGTGTAGCTGCACACTGGCACCGTGCCCTGCATGTAATGACTGCTTCTCATTATGGCCTGCTGCCCCTGGAACCCAAGACTTTCATTGGACAAGTTGATGAGAAGATAGAGGACCACCGTTTGGGGTCTGCGCCTCGGTGTGGTCCACTGCTGACTGTCGGAAGCTCTTAATGATCGTAATAATAAAAAAAGCGCCAGTGGAGCCTGCGGGTGACCTGAAAGGCCACACATAAGGACTAGAGATGTAGGATCGGCCAGCCGCTTTCAGCACGAAGTGACCAAGCGAGGCAGCAGTGGTGGACTCACAGTGCTCAGCTTGCAGCTGGTCAGGATGATGCGCCGCTCAAATAGCAGGCTGGCATAAAGGTTCAGCATGTTGTCCACGTCCATGGAGACCACCAGTTCAGTCAGGTTACGCTGCAGACAGACACAGGGAGAGACAGTGATGAGTGGGACCTCCATAGAGATGTCCTCAGATTTTCACCTCGCATTCCCGGTGCACTTGGCATGCCAGACAGAGTGCCCACTTACATTCTCCGGGATGGTGGGCAGACTTCCTGCATCTGGGGCGATGAAATAGGGGAGCTGAAATGGAGAGGAAGACAAGTTAGCCTGATGAAGGAGGGAAACACAGCGCATGTGTAGCGCATTTCAAAACAATGACCATTCACCAAAGTCTGCTTGTCAGCTTGGCGAGGATCTCAAAGACTGGTATGCCCCAGTCTCCACTGCAGGTGGCACTGTGTCCAGAAAAGCCACCTGCCAGCCACCATGGGCAGTGTCCCTTACTCACAGAGAGCAGCGGATTGAGAGCACAGATGGTCACCATCACAGTGACTGGCCCAGCCCACACAGCACATACTCTACTGGTCACCAGCCCAGTGACATTGCAGGGGTCTCATTCTGTCCAGTACATGTTGGACGGCTCTAGCGTGGCCTGCCCAGTGTTACCAGTGTGCGTCCATTGTGAAGAGATTGGTGAGCAGTTAAAACTGACCAGCATTCACTTCATCCTGGAGAACTTCACTGAGAGGAGGAGGAGAAGAAGAAGAAGAAGAAGAAAACTCAATGGTTAATGTCCATCAGGCAGTGCTGAGCTTCACTGGTTAGTACTGAGCTCATGCAGATCACGTCCACTGGTTAGTTTTGAGTTAATTATGGTCAGCATTCCTGTCATCCTGGCCAGCTCTGATGGTAACGGCATGGCGGTCATCACCCAGCTGGCAGTACTGAGCTTTATTGGTTAGTAGTGCACATCTGCTGGTCAGTTTCCAGTTAACTTTAGGTGCTTGTTAGAAAGTACTGCCAGTTGTTATTGGCTCAAGCTGGGCAGTCCTTCTGGTCAGTGTCCAGCTGATTTGACACAGCCCTGTAGTGTTGTCCAGCACGTGGTATTGCACTTTGATGGTTGGTATCTGTGGTGTAGGTTGGACACGGGCACTGGGGATTATCTAGTTAATGGTGGACAGGCGGAGTGTTCCGGTCATCTACAGTGGTCAGCACTCAGCCGATACTCAGGGATGCTGTGGTCAGAAGTCAGTTGCTGGTGTTGTCTGCTGGCTTCATAGGCAGCTAAATCTGACCCATCCCTGCAACGCAGACAGCAGGCACAGTGCCCAAGCTCCTTCAGCCTGTTAGCTGGCATTAGTATTTAGGGGTGAGACATGCATTTGCCAGGTGTGAGATGTTTGGACGTGAGGACCGGAGGGCTTAGTGGAATGGTGTAGCTGTGCCATTGGCAAAGGTGACAAAGAAGACCACTTGGCCAGGGGCACAGCCATTAGAACAGTAATATTTTGAATGTTGGGTGCCGCTGGAGGCCACCATAGGCCTGTGAATCTGCACGGGGGTGAGGCCTGCCTTTGGTAAGACATCCAAGCCAAGACCCCTCGGTATCGGTTAGTGAAGCCACACTCCAGAGGTGTGGGGTCTTCACAAAGATCACAATCACCCTTAATTACACGAGGGGGCGGCCGCACCCAAGATGCCAGTGGACTGTATGTTTGACAAAGCCCCGGTACAATGACCTCACCATCTCTTGCTTGCTTGTCAGCCACTCCACTCCATGCAGGATTACTGGGGTTAGTGTGATTAGGTGTAAACACTCCAAACGGGGGAGCAGGGGTCCCGGCACTCACCCATGGCCCGTCCCCAGACAGGCCCTTCAGAGCTCGGTAGTGCTGCTGGCAGAGTTGGGCCCCAATGGCTATCTGCATCTGCTGGTCCTTGTTGTGAAAACAGAAGGTTACTGGACTCTCATCTGGGAAGACCGGAGGGCTCAGCTGTTAAAGGTGCTGGAATGGCCCCAGTAGGGACCTGTGGGTGCAGCCCCTAAATGCAAACCCCACGATGAAATCTGCTGTACCCTTTACCTCCTGTCTTATAGAGCACCTTTCATGGTGAACACCAGAGCTCTCAGGAATGGCCAGCAGAGGGAGCCACATTACACAGAGCGGGATTTGAACCCTGAGCCACCTGGCAGTGATAGCCCCCCCCCACCCGATACCAACCCCCATTCCCACAACACCCCCGACCTCAGCTGCACTAACCAACTGCTTCTTCTCAATTCAGGTTCTCATTTGTTTTCAATGGGATAATGTATGAACCTGACATTCCTATCATCAACAGCGACATGTAGCGCCTTTCACTGTCACACAACTAGGCCATACTTACAAACTGCAGGATGATGGGGTTGCCCTCCTGTGGGACCGAGTGCTCATACAAGACCGAAAGCAGCTGCAGCATCTCATTTCTCTGTGGAGAAAGCAAGCGTGAAAAAGTGAGACGCGTTAATCGTCACCTGTGCAGGTGGGGTGTGTCACATCTTTCTGGGGGGCAAGATGGACACGTCAACGAAGAAGGAGAAGAAAGAGGTGAGCGTCTTAAAATCAAGAGGGCTCCTGAAAGTGGTGGGGGCTTACATAGCACACGAAAAAATCAGATGCTGCTTATGGCATCACCTCAGTCATATTGAAGTGTGTGACGGTGACTAGCAGGGCCACAAGACTGACAGAGGGTCCCCAGAGTGTGTTTGTCACTTTGCAGTTCCCAGTGGACGGTAGAAATAGGAAAGTGAAGCCATCAGTCTTGTTTGCCTCTAATGGTATGGAGGTTTCATGGATTGTTACTGGGATGAATACAAACGTAATGAAGGCGTGTCGGTGACATCGAGAAGATTTCCAGTCCCAGCAGTCAGTGGGAGTGCCCAGGGGACAGATAGTCGCCACTCAATTCGATTTGCTTTACTGAGACGAGTCCATCAAACTACCCACTTAAGTGATTTGCTTCTTCTGACTCATTCGATTCCTCAGGGGGATTCAAGGCCATCAAATATGGGAAGTCCCTTCTGATCACACTGCAAATATATAATGTAATAATTAGATATTTAATATGCTGATAGCTCATATGACGTTGTCTTGCTTCAGGACATAGAGAATGAGAGCACAGTTAAAATGCATGATGAAAATTTGACGATATGTTAGAGAATCATAAGTGTAATGATTCAGTTCATGAATCGAATGAGTGAGAATCGTGAGACTTGTTCTCGGGTAATGAGTCAGTTGGTGGATGAAAATGAACCAGATTTGTGAGACTTGGGCTTAGGATAACGATTCAGTTCAAGATAAGATAAATGAGAATCATTTGACTCGTTCTGAGATAATGAATTAGTCTGTGAATCAAATGAACAAGAATCTTGAACCTTGTTCTTGGGTAATGATTCAGTTTAAGATCAAATGAATGAAAATCATTTAACTCTGTCTCAGTTAAGGATTTGGTTTTGAGAATTGTGTATTCTCTTTACTCTTTCACGTGTAATCAGTTCAAATTTGTAGAACTCAGTGAATCGAATGCACTGGGGTTGTAAGACTTGTTCTTGGGTAATGATTTGGTTGGCGAATCAAGTGAATGAGAATCGTGAGACTCGTTCTTGTCATAAGGATTCACCTTGAGAATTGAATGAATGACAATTGTGAGACTAGGTCTTAGGATTTCGATTCAGTTTGAGTTCAAAGGAATGAAAATCCTTTAACTCGTTCTCAGATAACAACAGAATGAGAATCGTGCACCTTTTTCGTGAGTATTCAGTTTGAATTTGAGGGAAACAGTGAATGAGGATTGTAAGACTTATTCTCGGGTAATGTTCTGGCTAGCAAATGAAATGATCGAGAATCGTTTGAGTCCTTTTCAGGACAATATTTCACCTTAAGAATTAAATGAATGAGAATCGTTTGACTTGTTCTCGGGTAATAATTCAATCTGTAAATCAAATGATTGTTCAGATTTAAAGGAATCAGTAAATGGCACATGGTGGTGCAATCAATGAGCGGTTGAAAAGTGCACATTAAAGTAGAAGGCAAGAACTTTACACATTTTATTTCATCTGTCGTATTTGTTGAATGATTGAGGGACACCGATTTTTTTAGTTTAATATTACGTTCATATATTCAATTTAAAACAATTCTAAAAACAAATGGTGCCCAACAAACACTGGGTACCTTCTATTATAACGGTTTAGTGACTGTAATGCACTTGTGGGGTGAAAGAGAGAATCAGCAGCGCCAGAGGATTCAGTTTGATCTCGAAAGAATCAGAAGTGGAGTGAATGAGAATCATGACTCACACAGAAGACGGTGACGACATGACGCATGACATATGGCGTCCTTCAGGTGACGGCGGAATGGATTGATGGGCACTGACCGCGCACACCCTGAGTGCTGCCCTAATGCTGCCCTCACGTCACGGTGATGTTACACCGCCAACCCAAAGCACCGCGTGTTTAAACCCAAAGTAAAATTGAGATTCTGAAAGAACAAGTGAAACCCACACGGTGTCGTTGTGTGGGCAGATGATGAAGCACAGCAGCAATTAACAGTTTCAACGTTAGTAAAAGCCCCAGAAATACAGCATAGAGCGAGAGACCTGCCAGAATAAATACAAAGATATCTCTGAGTGATTCAGGACGGGGCTCTCATCAGCTGAGGCAGAGAAGTTAGGAGAGAACAAGAGAGGACAGGGGAGCAAACTGAAGTCAGTGCCTCATCATGCGCTTTACCTGTTCACACTGCTACACTAGACCCGCCATTTTGAAAGAGCGTTTTCTAATCAGTTTGTTTCTTGACAATCAAAGGTGCGAACGAAAGGACACAACGTATAAAAACGCAACATTCATGTTGGTGCACACGAGGTCTAAGGCTACACTGACAGCAGCCTCCATTTTCACCTTTCCTCCACACTACCTCTCTGAAAATGGAGACTTTGGAAAACGCTCCCCAATGGCGTGCTGTTCTGGAAACGTCAGCTTGGTGTTGCACTGTGGGAGGATGAAAAAGTCGAATGTGGAAAACACGGAGTGCAGAGCTAATCGCACGCTGATTTGTTCAAGCTTATTACGCAGTCCTTCTCTGATTGGATCCTGCTTGATACAGTGGCTCATTCCCTGATTGGTCATCGTTCACAGAAGAAAAAATGTATTCCAACATGGCGGGCACAGAGGAGTTGCTGTCCATGGCGTTTGTCGTGCTGCTTACCTGAACGCACCTAAATTGCATTGTGTTTGAATGCCGCATACGAGCACAAAAGCAAATCATTGACCAGTTCATGTTGTCACTGGCATCACGATCCTGTCGAGGAGGACACGTCCTTTAAATGTCTGTCAATCTGCGCATGTCCTGTGTGACGAATGTCTGTGTCGAGTGTATTTATAGTCATTTTAGTGTGACAGAGATCATTTAACAACGCCAGTTCAGTGTGGACGTAGCCTTAGTGTGTGTGTGGCTATTCTGCATGGCGCTGGTCAAAAGTACCAGGTGGTCTGCAGATGGCACGTTTGTGTGATTTGAGTCGTCTACACATCCTCAGAGCTGACTGCGTATTCCACAGTATCAGAATAGCGTTCAGTGCTCTGGGGCATTAATCGGGACCACCGATCACCCTGTCTCCACCCTGTACCCTACAGTCCAGACCCACGGGTCACATTTTGTGGTTTTTGAGGTGAAAAATGCCAGTCCAAAAAACACTTGGAGATAAAGAACCAAAGAAAACCAACAGGGCAGCCAAAAAACAAACAGGGGGCAAATACAAAAGAGCAAAACGAGCCAAAAGACTGAGCAGAACTGAGACGTCACAACGCCGAAGACCCTGAGTGGGACTGAAAGTCCTCTGCCTAGCTAAACTCATTGTTGTGAAGATTCATCTTGGGTGCTTGGCTTATCCAGTAGCCTGGGTGCAAGACCACCTTAACAGCCTGATGAAGTCACATACCATGTGACCTCCATGTCAAGGGGCCTGAACACAGTAATCACATGGTTGCCATCATGACGACCCAAGATGGTGACAACCAAGAGAGAAAAGAAAAAGGCGCCAAGAAAACAGGACATGAAAGTAAATGAAATGATGAAGAATGAAAACAGAACAACACAAAACTGAGACGTTACAAGAGCACCTGAGGACTGGCACAGGTGCCAGCAGCAGCTCTCACCTGTCCTTTGGTCAGGTAGTCAGCTAAGGAGTTGAGCAGCTTGTAGAAGACCTCAAACCAGGGCAGGTAACTGAAAGACAGAGAAGGGTGGCATTGGTGTCACATGCAGTGACCGTCTGATGCCCGTCTTCATCGGTGGGCCCAGTCCAGCAGCTAAGGGAGAAACTTAAGATGACCAGGAGCGGGCAGCCTACCCCAAGGTTCAGGTTTGTGGAAGAGTCGCCAGCTGGTGGGGTAGTGGGTCATGTGGCCAAACGGACAGCTGGTATGGGGAGCGAGGCCTGCTTGTGAAGGGTTGGGGCAGGTGGCAGAGGTGCCAGGCTGTGGACTTACCTGAGGATGCACAGACAGCTCTTGGAGCCGGTGGTGAGGCGGCAGAACCCAAAGCGCTGGTTCCCTTCTAAATCGGTCAAGACGAAGGTGAAGTTCTGGACCACGTGAGCATCTCGTGCCCTGGAAGGCACAAATGGGGGACATCAGGTGGGGACAGCTCTTGACTGTTACCCATACTTGATGGCCCAGCACATTATTAGAGGCCAGGTGACCAGTGTGCCAAAGGTCAAACATTTTTCTAGTGTCTTCCACACAGTCAGGAGTTTGGCAGCTCTAACGTCACTCATTCTTACCTCTCCACGTCATAAGGAAAGCAGAACTGGGGCAAAATCTGCAGCGACTCCTGGAAATGGGAAAACAGGGAATAAATCATAAGGAAAAGTCCAGGAGGTGAGAGTAGCGGAGAGAGCAAGCTGGCATCGGGTGTCCTACCTCGTCATTGAAGTCTTCTGGATACTGAAGTAGTACCTCAGGATCTGGAGATGGATGACAAAAATGGGGGCGGTGGGGGCAACACAAAAGGTGTGTAAAAATATTGCACTGCAGAGGGCGCTCACTTCCACCCAAGACATGGTCTGGGAAGAAATGAAGGTGACATAATAAAGCAAAGCCTGTACTGCAAGTCCCCCAGCGCCCCCAAGCCTGGCACACTCATTGGTGCCACCGAGAGGAAGACACACACAGTCCATGATGCAGAGCCACACAATGAAGTACGGCCATCTCGGGCCCTGATGTCACTTGGATGAAAGACTCAGAAGTCACATCTGGCTGAGCTGAGCGGAACAATGAGATGTGAAACTGGCTGGCATTCAGAACGAGGCCACAAGGCACAGTTTACAAGCAGCATTCAGATGATCGGTGTCAAACACAAGCTGCATTGTCTGGGTGTCCTGCTCCGATGGCATAACAAGCACCCATGTGAGGACAGCTGGACACATCAAGTGCAGAGGTCAGCGTAAACATGGAGGAGTGAAAGAAAGCAAAGAGCAGCAAAAGGAAGAGCAGACCGCGTCAGGTGAGCCGCACAGACTCCTGCATTTCCATTTATAGGCAGCAGCAGCCGCTCTGCTGTGGGGACGATGTGACAAAATGAAGAAAAAAAGAGTTCATTTCCTGTTTCTAGCAGGTCCCTCACTGTGAGGCTCGGTAAAAATAGCAAAAAAAAAACCAAACGAAAGAAGAGCAGCTCGGCATCTTACTGGTCAGTAGCTGTCTAGAAAGACTGGGAGGAGGGAGGTCAGCTCAGGCCCAACTGGCTGGCCAACCGTTTAATCTAGTAAAACAGAGAAGGTGTAACTGGGCAGTGATCTACCTCGACCAGTAAAACTGGGAATGGCAGATCAGCTCAGGTCTATCTGGGTGATGGCTGGGATTGCCCAGTAAAACTAGAAGAAGGCAGGTCAGCTCAGGCCCATCTAGAAGGTGACCTGTTCAGTCTAGTAACACAGAGTCAGCTCAGGTGTGACTATGCAGTGACCCATCTCATCCAGTAAAGCTGCAAAGCACTAGGTCAAGTCGAGTCTAACTGGTCAGTGGGTTATCTCCTCCAGTTAAACTGGGAGGTGAGTTCAGATATAACTAAGCAGCGAGTTGTCTCATCCAGCAGGTCTCTCTTAAGTACAATCAACTGCAGGTGGAAGGTCTCCTTTGACTGAGCCCTCCAGACATCAGTGGGGACACGTGACCAGCTTGTCCCCTTGGTGGTCACAACACAAAGTCAAAGCTGCTTGTTAACCTCCACATCACTGATGGTGCACCTTCATGTATAAATATGCAGCCAAGCAAGATTACATTGGTCCTGCCACCATCCTTCTTCTTCTTCTTCTTCTTCTTCTTCTTCTTCTTCTTCTCTTTTGTCTTTTTGAGATCTGACAACATGCTCACACACTTAATCCATTATGGCAGCACCAGGACAGATTAACGTGAACACATCACCTACATCCATAATGGAGACTCCAGACCTTGGACATCACACACCTACTGGACTAAAGTGATGACCCTCCACATACATCACAGCACGGCCCAAAATGTGTCCTGCTTGTCAGAGCATCAACCAGCAATCAGAGGTTTCAGCTAAATTGGGTGACCAGGGATGTGTGAACCTGAACCCCGTGGTCATAATCAGCTCTGCACTGGCCAGTGTTTAACACTCACTCAAGGCACTTCATAAGTGCCCACATCAGCACAGTCACATTTGACACCTGGACTGGGTGATGCCAAATGAGTGCCATAGCAGCCTCAGAAAGCACTTAACATGGAAAAGGTGGACAGAGTGAAGTGAAGACCACCAGGGCAGTCTATGTGGACAAAAGCTGATTGGCTTCTGATAGCCGGACGCTCGGCACAAGAGGCACTCACCTTTATCCTTGGCGATGGGACTGGAAGCTTCAAAGAACCAATAAAACGTTCTCTCAGGATTCTCTCTGAAACACAAGAAAGAGAGGCCATCATGAGAGCTGCTGGACATGGAGGTGAGGGTGGGATACACAGAGCTCCTGTGGTTGAGTGGTGGTAGCCCAGGAGAGCTGGAGATCAATTTCACACTCCAGACATTCATCTGCCAGAAGATGTCAGTCCTACTCCCTGAGAACACAGTCCAACCTTCAGTGCACCTCCTAACACGTCTGATGGGTTCCTGATAAGCTCCCACAGTAGAGTGACCGCTTACAGCAAGGCTGAAGTGACATGCTCTGTCATTTAAGTGACCAAGACCCCAAAGTAGAACATGTGATATAATTTGAAGGAAGGTGAGTCCTGTAGGGGGCGCTCAGGTAGGACTTCTCCATAACCCAGCAGGTCCCTAAAGAGACAATCCTTAGTCCTCAAAAATGGCTGTCAGTGAGGACCCCATGGTGTCTGCATGGGTCTGCTTTAAAATTTGTCCATTCTGTGCATGGGAAGAGAATTAAGTGTAACTATGATAGAGACATAGAGAAGCAGAATAAATAAATAAATAAATAAATAAATAAATAAATCAATCAATCAATCAATCAATCAATCAATCAATAACATGTCACTCTTTGGCTCAAGAACATCAAGCCTGGCCTGCTTCACTCTGATTAACTGCCATAGTATGACCTAGGATATGACAGGATGACAAAAACAGGATAAGCCCACCTCAGAGAACACTGACTGCAAAGCTGGACCTGAGAGACCAGCAGGCACCAGACAGTGTGGGGGGCAGCACTCAGGAACAGGCACAAGGCCAGTGAATTGTGACTTTGGCCCCCATTGGTGAGCTCCTTCATGTCTGCAGGGTAGGTGCACATCCATCATGCTGGAGATGGTTGGTTTATTCCCTAACTACTGCATTGAGCCCCTTGTTGTCCCAGTTTACAGACCCCATAGGTTTTAACACTGTGTTGTCCCGAATGAGATTTTCTGCCAAAGAAATGAGAATTTAAGCACAGCTTAGGGGAACCCCTCAATCCTCAGAATATGGCACACCTCCCATAGGTTGAAATGGATAAGCAGGGTTGAAAATGGAGGCATGGATAACATGGAAAAGAACAGGGACCAACATGGATTGTTGTAGCAAGCATAGTGAGGCTCCAGTGGAGAGAGCCTGCCATGAAGAGAAGACCCTGAGGAGTCGCTCGACTATATAGCGCCCTTCCCATCTCCCTCTCTTTTCATCTTCTATACATTGCCTTTCTTATTGTCACCTGTCTTGTATATAATGCTCTCCCTATCACTCTGTTTATCTATTATATAGCGCCTTTCCCAGCTCTCTCTCACTCTCTCTTGCATTACATTGTGAAGATGAAATGGAGAGCCCTCTGTTGAAGGAGGCTGCCCTTGCAGTCAGAAGCCCACCTGCCCATAGACTGACAACCATTCTCCTTTAGCTTGGCTGGCTGTCTTCACACTCTGAGGCCAGTGGTCCAAGTTCCTGTCCAGCAGCTCCAAGTGAGGACGAAATTAACCAGACTTCTGAATATGAATGTTTGCCCCCTCCACCCTCCACAACTCCAAGACTCATTGAAGGTCCCAGACACGCTTACACTTTAAGAGAAACAAAGGTGGGCAGGCAAGCTGGCACAGCTGGTAGAGCTGCTGCCTCTTTTATTAGCTGCATCAGCTGACAGGCTTGGTGTGTCCCAAAGTGGACGTCATGTCGTCTGAGGTTGGCTTCTGTGCTGTGCTAAATGCTGCTGAAGGAAGTCAACTTCAAATCATTGGGCAGACTAACAGAAGTCCCGCCTGCCCACCTTCCGTATTATTAACAAAAGCCCCCAGATGTCACCAGGCAGCAGATATTTGCATCTTCGCGTCTTCCTTGACAACGACAGTAACGATGTCTGAGACTGAAAAGAAGCCTACTTTGACGTCAGACGTTATTAAAGCAGAGCGGAGATGTGGGCTTAGCAGGCAAACCGTTTCCTGTTGTCAGCCTTGGTCTGGTGCTGTGGTGACAATGACAGCACAAGCCTCATTTTATATAGTGCCTTTAGCCATTTCCAAATTTGTCAGTAGGCTATGATTTAGAAATCACAAACCCTAGAAGATGGGGTTTGTGCTCCAGGGGTGTGTGTGGGGGGGGGGCACTTAATACAATCAAACAAAAGAGAAAGGCAGAAAGAGCACATTCAGGCTCAGCGTGGAAAGGCACTATATAAAGTACAGCTTGATTTTACCATTAGTCATTTACTAACATGGGGAGTGG
Source organism: Polypterus senegalus (assembly GCF_016835505.1). Lineage (NCBI taxonomy): Eukaryota > Metazoa > Chordata > Cladistia > Polypteriformes > Polypteridae > Polypterus > Polypterus senegalus. The sequence continues at coordinate 77,561,929 of NC_053165.1, forward strand.
TGCCCGTATCTCACCGGAGAAGGCAGAGCCCATCAGGCAGGAGGGGGCACCACTGCCCACCTTTTCATCATTTTTCAAGCCATGTTTGACCTCCTGCTGTTCTTCTGGAATTCCATGTGAGATGCCCTGAGGTGTGAGAGCCACCCTAAGATCTTATTAGCCAATCAGTGGACAGCAACCTTTTGATGGACAGCGGGTCTCTCCCAATGCCATGTGGTGGCCAACCCTTGACACACACTCTCATGAACGCTTGGGTGACCATCAGGCCATTCGAGATGTTCTCTACTCATTGATGGGCAACAGGACACTCACACAGCCATTGACAATTCAGTGGACATCACTTGATGCTCAGTTTCGAGAGCACTTCCTGAAACTTAAAGTCAAACTGAGACCACCTGCTGCCCACCACCATCCACCTGCTTTCTCTTTAAAGTCCGAAGATTGTGGCAGAGCGCCACCTCTTGATCGTGTTGTTTATCTCTGATGTTTGTAATGGTGACCCCAGGACAGGTCACTACTGACCCACTGAAGTGGCACGCCACCCTCCATTTTAGTCTCCTACCTCCACTTTCTCTTTGCTTTGTGTAGGTTTCTGTTCAGAAAGGCACCATATAAAAACAACTTGTAATTATTACTAAGGCACTGCTGCCTCCTTCTTTCCCAAAAAGGGGGCCTTTGACCCCAAAGTTGGTTATGGATGCCTATAGGCGGCCGGGGGGATGCTTTCTGTTCAGATTCAGGGTGCCTACAGCGATGGCAGCAATGGCAGGTGCTGCCTGGGTGGAAGGAAGTCGATGATGTAACCACAGGGCTGCAGGCCGAAAAAGAGACGCTGAGCACACATAGAAGACGGGCAAAGACGGCGGCGGCGGTGGCACTTACTTGATCCTGGAGCCCATGTTGGCAGCCCGTCCTCACGAGCCCATTGGCGTGGTCGGTCGGTCCGTCTGTGTGTCTGTCCGTGGCGTGCCGTCAGCGCGGCGGGCTCATCTTTGCTGCCTGTCGCCTCCGGAGCCTGTGGTGGCTGCAGACTTCCTGTGTGCTGCCTTGCACAGCCGAGGCGCGGTGACGATGGCCCGTGTCTCTCTCTCTCTCTCTCTCTCTCTCTTTCTCTTTTGCGCCATTCTCTCTGCCGTACTCGACGCACTCTGTCACTTTGTGTTTTACGCCACAGGGACGCCTCAGCGTTCTCTTTTTTTGAGGCTTATTCAAATGCACCATTTGCTTCTTCTTTTTGAGCTGTGTGAGCTCACATTTCAGGGACGAGCACTTCCTCTCTGCTTTGCCAGCTGAAGGCCTGCCTTCCATCTTTTCCTATGAAAAGGCGCTATATGTGGCAGAGGTGGAGTAACTGACTGAGTGTTATACAAAGCCACTCGATTATGTGGGCAGCCCTTTCAAAAGACAAACAGGGCAGCAAGCAAGGAGAGCCGCAGTCAGGCCACGGTGACTGACCGCCAGAACCTGAGAGCACAACCTGAACTAGATGAGGAGTCCAATATGGGGTCAACTCAACAGATGGGGCCAGGACCGGGACTGACATCACTGCACCAGGCCATAGCTCCAAGGTCAGCACCAGGCATAAGCACCAGGTCCAAAACAGGCATTGAGGCTGACGTGGCCCATAACAGTAGGCTATGAATGGAGCCACTGGTGAGACTGGGCAGATGAGGTGGGGCAGAGAGGAGGCACCAGAAACTGGGCCGAGACCAGAGGGCCAGACCGGCTAGATGGCCCTGTGACAGCAGGACAGAACATGAGGGCTACGAGGACCCGGGCCAAGAGCAGCGTGGACTCAGCACCACTACCATCACAGCTCTGGGCCGGGACCAGTCCAAGTCCAGCATAAAGACAGAGGGTTAATGGGCTGCCTCCTGGCTCAGATGGCTTCTCTTTTTATGGATTCTTCTCTTTGTTTTATTTTGTGTTTTATTTCTTCTGGTATGTTATTTCTTCTCACTGGCTACTGTTTTATTCTTTCATTATTTTATATTACTACATCCTAAAGGATGGAGACATTTGACACAGAGGCTTCGGCACTGGTATCGTTTTGATGAAGGATGCCGCAAGACTAATGACATCTGAACCTTCAAATGTCACCAAAGCTCTGGTGGCACTCTGACTGCTTCGAAGCTTTGTGTCCCCCCCCACCCCAAAAGTGTCATGGACTAGGAGACCCAAAGCACATCATAAACATCCGCTAGAGGGGGATATCACCGGCAAACCCCTGCTACTAGTACGGTCAAGCACTGAAACCTTGTAAAATAAAAGATCTATTCTTAATAAAAAGATTACCAATCACAGTGAAGCTCCATGGAGCACAAAGGCAAAGTGGAATTGCGTGAAACAAAAGTCCAACAGAGTCCCAATACTGAATCTGAAAGCAGAAAGTGGAAAAGCCAGGGATCTGATAATTCACAAAAATCACAATAAACACAAGTAACGCTCACCAACTCCCTAGCGCATTCACGTGAATGGGCAGAAACTGTGGGAGACCCTCTGGATATAAAGGGCAGTTGCTGGCGATGACTGACTGGTGGCCCTGCCTCTTAGGGGACCACCCACAACACACATGGATCTTACCAAGGATGGCTTAAACACACAGACGTGACCAAAATAAAGTATGACGGCTACGACCAACATAAATCAAAAATGAACCCAACATGCATTTGAACCCGAAAGGGGCTGTGAAACTACAGGCTCTATTTTATAGGGAGGCGATACTCAAGTAAATATGGAGTTCAGAAGTGTGCAGCTTCTTATCTCATGCTATGCCGTTCTTCTGTTCTGTGGCTTCTAACATGTCCTCGACACTCCTGTCTATTGCAGGCGCGCACTACAAACCCCCTTAGATGTGCCCCCTTCAACAAGCTCATTCCTAAACCCCGCCACGATCCTCTTTACCCCTTATAGTGATTCCCCAAACAGTGATGGAATAAAGTGAATCTGTCAGATTGTTTCACTACAAAGACCCCCTGAATGTGATAAAGTCGTCACACAATTATCAATCAGTGTAGCGTCGCACTGATGAGTGCCAACATGATTCTTGTTGTTTACTATGGCGTGATGCAGCCTGGGCAAGCGTCCCAGCACTCTTAGCTGGCATTCCACCATACAGATGAGCCACTTTAGTGCCCACTGCAGACGGGAAGCCTGCCAAAGTCGCAAATGAATTCTGTCCACTGCATCAGCAGCGAGGGGCACAGTAAGGATAGTGGGCAACCTAAACAAGGGAGGGGCCATTGGCACTCCGTACAGATGAGCACTGGCATAATGCTATGATATTCATAATGGCAACAAGTTACTTCTTTAAGACAACACCTTTGAACATTATTTTATTGTAAATATTTCTTGTTAATACTAATCTGAATATTTATAGCAGCATTTTAATGACAACATAATTATAATAAATTTAAAATGAACACACGGAGCATTCTTAGACTTTTAGTTCAGCTGCCCGATTGAAACTCCAAACAAGGGTTTGTGTGTTTGTTTCTTCTGCTGGCTCAGGCAAGCTCATGGCTGCTATGAATTCTGTCGACCACCAGATGTCGCCGTTTTTGAAGCTTCAAAGCTTTTATTTGACAGAATCATTAAGAAGCTTCACGGGGCTATGCTTGGCCATCACGAGGATTTTTCAGTTCTGTGGCTTGTCCTCATTCTGCTGAGCCTAATGGGCGGGGCTACTTGTTGCTGCAGCAGTGGCTCCACCCCCAGGTCTATATAAGCCTCAGCACTAAGGCGGGAGGTGCTGACGTGTGCTGAGCTCCCGTTGGGATTACCGACTGCTTTTGCTTTCTTTAGGTTTGCCTGTTTTGATGACTTTTTACTGCTGGTTTATTCTTAATTATTACATTTTTTATTTTGTTTTGAAAGCATCCAGTCTTTTAATACACTCAGTAAGGACAGTGACTTTATTCTAACCCGAGGCCACAGCCAGTTATGTATCCATTTTAAATGTCTTTAAATACTTTCTGTTATGCCTCTCTTATGCTCTGCCCTTTAACTTTGTGGGCAGGGCCTCTGTGATGTCACAGCTGCTGGCTCCTCCCTATGCCTTTATAGTCCGGCCAGAAGAAGGATTCAGCAGTCGAGCATGCGGTTTGTGAAGGATCCTTTCTCTCTCCCAGTATTTTTTTTTTTGTGGACTTACTGGTTTTCTCTTACAGACTTTGAATTTGGACCGGTTGAGTTCAGGACTGCCTTCCAGACAATTCATTTCTTATATTTGTAAAGATTACAATTTGGAATTGTGTTTCATACTTTTACTTCCATGGTAAGGCAATTTTGCATGCAGTCTTTTTGAGCTCCCCGTGTTTGTGGCCCACATGGTCCGGCAGAAGCTAGCAGATGTTATTTGGGGCCCGGGCTGAGTTTAGGTGAGCTTCTTCTGGGTGGGTCAGTAAAGGCCCTGGCCAGCTTTAGGGGTCTTTCAGGGGTCTTACACATCAGTTTGACATTTTTAGAACTCCAAATCACAACACGGCCTACTTACAAGATCACTTCATCATTTGCAGAATTCAGATGGATGACTCTCAGAAGTCCTGGCACAATGTCCTGTGGATCAATAAGCTAAAAGTGGAACTTTGTAGACCCCATTATGCCTGGAGAAGTGACAATACTGCAGTGGACAGTACAGTGGGGGAGATGCAAGGTGAAGAACATGGGAACTGGCGAAGGTACTTCATTGTGTTTTTTTTTGTTTCTTCTGCCCACTTACAGTACATAAAGACAGAAGGTTTGACTGGCAGTAATTCTGCTCACCAAAGATGACATTGGAGGTGAGCCTGTAAGTCTTTAAACATTAAGGAACTTGGTTTTGTTTGTGTAGACTGGGGTTTTACGGTCCCCACTAAACGGTTCACTAAACAAATTGTGCTTCTTGACCAGCGAGATCTGTGACATTTCCACTTTGGTCTTGATGTGCAAAAGCGGAGAAAACATATTCTGGTGCAGAGTCTGGTGAGGAAGGCATGGCTTGAGCGCCCTCATCTGCCAGCACCTCGAAGGCACTAGGCACAAGGCTGCCGGTGATGATCCAGAAGATTCCTGGCTTGGAAAGGCTTTGGGGGAATGTGGACACCAATGATGTCCCATCAGACACAGTGACAGAAACGTGGTGAGAGATGAGAGCACGTGGAACTGCAAGGAAGGAGCCATGGCAGCAGCATTCAAGGGTGGCCGTGGAAGGAGACAGTGACTTCAGTAGACAAATAAACCATAGGGAGCAATATTCCTTGCTTTCGACCCCCCTTCCTCAAAAATGAAAACCCCCCAAAATCTAATTTTAATGTGATTTGTGTTTTGTAATTGCAAATTTACGTGAAACAAAATGTGTCTGTTCTGCTCATCAGTATCGATCGCAATGTGCATTCTGACGAAGGGCAGAAGGCGTTAAGAAGGTTAATAGCATGTTGGGGTACATGGCACCCCCCCACATGTGAAACACAAGTCCATGGCGGTTACAGGTAAGCTCATATAGCACACTAGTCAAGACACACCTGGAGTTCTGTCTGCAGTCCTGGTCTCCATATTGTAAAAAAACAGACAGAGCAGCACTGGAGAAGGTCCAGAGGAGAGCGAACCACACGGATGAAGTGAAGGAGATGAACCTTTACAGTCAAATCAGAAGGAGATTAAGACGTGGCATGGAAACGTCTACAATTACAAAAGGGGAAGATTTGGTTTTGGGAATTCTGGGGGGTTGTTATTTGTTATAATATTTCTAAATTGCTTGAGCTTCTGTAAAAGCTAAGCTTCACCTTGGGATGGAGAAAGTACGGCCAATCCCTCCATGCACTGTGAATCCCAGCAGTTTACCTTCAAGTAAGTTCTTCAACACGAACACAGAGACACACCTGGGGACTGTGAAGGGTACATTTTGCACAAAAGTCATAGGGGTCTTTACTCAAAAAAACCACAGATACATGGAATAAGTGACCAAGTAGTGTGGTGGACAGCGGGACTTTGAGGACCTTCAGAATTCAACTTGAAGTAATTTTGAATAATCGAGATAAATAAGACTGGCGAGCTTAGTGGGTCAAATGGCCTGCTCTCATCCCGATCGTTGTAACGGCCCACTTAATGTATCAGGGCACCACTCTGTTTCACTACAGCTGAATGAGCGCCACCTATCTGTCACAGAAAGCAAACCACACCACCTCTGAGTTCAAAGGTTTCAACTTTTATTTATGCCACATACACTGAATTTGCCTTTGAAGAAACCTTGAGAAGCCCGCTTGGACATTTCACTCTTGGATTTAATTGAATGTTGGCAAGGCAAGACGTGACCATGACAATTTAGTGCATTAAATTCTCACAAATATCATATGAACATGAACACCACTGAATAAGATGGAAGAAGGAAAGGAGGGGAAGGCTGGGGACCGAGAGAGAAAGAGAGCACATGGAGACGACGATTTCGAGAGAAACAAAGTTCCAGTCTGTTTTTTCGTGGAATCCTGGGTGGGAGTGCAAAAATGCAAAATAATAAAAAAATAAAAACAAATGAGGACAACCAAAGCAGCCCCAGTCTTCCTACTGAATTGGGGGGATGAGAAGTGACAGACGGGGGGTGGCAGCCAGGCCACTTCAAGCGACTTCCTCCTCTGCTTCCTCCTCAAATTCTCCCTCTTCGGCAGTGGCATCTTGGTACTGCTGGTACTCGGATACCAGGTCGTTCATGTTGCTCTCAGCCTCGGTGAATTCCATTTCATCCATGCCTTCACCAGTGTACCAATGGAGGAAAGCCTTTCGTCTGAACATGGCGGTAAACTGCTCAGAAATGCGTTTGAACAGCTCCTGGATAGCTGTACTGTTGCCGATGAAGGTGGCTGCCATTTTGAGACCGCGTGGTGGGATGTCACACACTGCTGTCTTGACATTATTGGGGATCCACTCCACAAAGTAGCTGCTGTTCTTGTTCTGGACGTTGAGCATCTGCTCATCCACTTCCTTCATGGACATGCGACCACGGAAAACAGCTGCAACGGTCAGATAGCGGCCGTGGCGTGGATCACAGGCGGCCATCATGTTCTTGGCATCGAACATCTGCTGGGTGAGCTCAGGCACGGTAAGGGCTCGGTATTGCTGACTTCCTCGGCTGGTCAGGGGGGCAAAACCTGGCATGAAGAAGTGCAGACGGGGAAAGGGGACCATGTTGACGGCGAGCTTCCTCAAGTCGGCGTTCAGCTGCCCGGGGAAACGAAGACAGGTCGTGACGCCGCTCATGGTGGCAGAGACCAGGTGGTTAAGGTCCCCATAGGTTGGGGTGGTCAGCTTAAGTGTGCGGAAGCAGATGTCATACAGAGCCTCGTTGTCGATGCAGTAGGTTTCATCCGTGTTCTCTACCAGTTGGTGCACAGACAGGGTGGCATTGTAGGGCTCCACTACGGTGTCGGAGACTTTAGGGGAGGGCACCACGCTGAAGGTGTTCATGATGCGGTCGGGGTACTCCTCACGGATCTTGCTGATCAGCAGGGTGCCCATACCTGAGCCAGTGCCTCCCCCAAGGGAGTGGGTGAGCTGGAACCCTTGCAGGCAGTCGCAGCTCTCAGCTTCCTTCCTCACCACATCCAGGACGGAGTCGACAAGCTCGGCGCCCTCTGTGTAGTGGCCTTTCGCCCAGTTGTTCCCAGCACCGCTCTGACCTAAGACATAAGAAAAAGACTGTGAACAAACTTCCAGGACGGGAGTGTAAATGTTCAGGGCTTAAAGGGCTTTGATGATAAAAGAGAACTGGTCAGCAGGGAAAAGTCACCGGCGTGAGAGTGACGCTACACGTGTGGTGATCTTGGGTACATGGGAGCCCTCCAGAAATCATCAGGAATTGTCAAGTTTCTGACTTTAGTGTCCATACAGAAGATTATATATAGTACTAGCTATATAAGATTATATACAGTGGTGTGAAAAACTATTTGCCCCCTTCCTGATTTCTTATTCTTTTGCATGTTTGTCACACAAAATGTTTCTGATCATCAAACACATTTAACCATTAGTCAAATATAACACAAGTAAACACAAAATGCAGTTTTTAAATGATGGGTTTTATTATTTAGGGAGAAAAAAAATCCAAACCTACATGGCCCTGTGTGAAAAAGTAATTGCCCCTGAACCTAATAACTGGTTGGGCCACCCTTAGCAGCAATAACTGCAATCAAACGTTTGCGATAACTTGCAATGAGTCTTTTACAGCGCTCTGGAGGAATTTTGGCCCACTCATCTTTGCAGAATTGTTGTAATTCAGCTTTATTTGAGGGTTTTCTAGCATGAACCGCCTTTTTAAGGTCATGCCATAGCATCTCAATTGGATTCAGGTCAGGACTTTGACTAGGCCACTCCAAAGTCTTCATTTTGTTTTTCTTCAGCCATTCAGAGGTGGATTTGCTGGTGTGTTTTGGGTCATTGTCCTGTTGCAGCACCCAAGATCGCTTCAGCTTGAGTTGAAAAAACAGATGGCCGGACATTCTCCTTCAGGATTTTTGGTAGACAGTAGAATTCATGGTTCCATCTATCACAGCAAGCCTTCCAGGTCCTGAAGCAGCAAAACAACCCCAGACCATCACACTACCACCACCATATTTTACTGTTGGTATGATGTTCTTTTTCTGAAATGCTGTGTTCCTTTTACGCCAGATGTAACGGGACATTTGCCTTCCAAAAGTTCAACTTTTGTCTCATCAGTCCACAAGGTATTTTCCCAAAAGTCTTGGCAATCATTGAGATGTTTCTTAGCAAAATTGAGACGAGCCCTAATGTTCTTTTTGCTTAACAGTGGTTTGCGTCTTGGAAATCTGCCATGCAGGCCGTTTTGCCCAGTCTCTTTCTTATGGTGGAGTCGTGAACACTGACCTTAATTGAGGCAAGTAGGCCTGCAGTTCTTTAGACGTTGTCCTGGGGTCTTTGTGACCTCTCGGATGAGTCGGCTCTGCGCTCTTGGGTTAATTTTGGTCGGCCTGCCACTCCTGGGAAGGTTCACCTCTGTTCCATGTTTTTGCCATTTGTGGATAATGGCTCTCACTGTGGTTGCTGGAGTCCCAAAGCTTTAGAAATGGCTTTATAACCTTTACCAGACTGATAGATCTCAATTACTTCTGTTCTCATTTGTTCCTGAATTTCTTTGGATCTTGGCATGATGTCTAGCTTTTGAGGTGCTTTTGGTCTACTTCTCTGTGTCAGGCAGCTCCTATTTAAGTGATTTTTTGATTGAAACAGGTGTGGCAGTAATCAGGTAATTGAACTCAGGTGTGATGCACCACAGTTAGGTTATTTTTTAACAAGGGGGCAATTACTTTTTCACATAGGGCCATGTAGGTTTGGATTTTTTCTCCCTAAATAATAAAACCATCATTTAAAAACTGCATTTTGTGTTTACTTGTGTTATATTTGACTAATGGTTAAATGTGTTTGATGATCAAAACATTTTGTGTGACAAACATGCAAAAGAATAAGAAATCAGGAAGGGGCAAATAGTTTTCACACCACTGTATATATATATATATATATATATATATATATATATATATATATATATATATATATATATATATATATATATATATATATATATATATACACGAGGTGTGGCAGAAAAGTAATGAGACTGGCAACACTGCAAGTGATCTGGCACCGCTGCGCTGTTATCCTCGATAGAGCACGTGTATCAGTACCCTCTCATAGCTCAGTGCGAGTTTCAACTCCTTCCGTTAACTACGTGATTTTTGTGACTGCTATTAGCGAAGTTGTGTTTTTGGTTGTGCGTCTCGCAAAATGGAACCGCGGAATTTGGAGCAACGTTGTGCCATTAAATTTTGTGTTAAGCTTGGAGAATCGGCAAGTGTGACGTTTGAAAAGTTAAAACAGGCCTATGGGGAACATTCTTTATCCCGAGCTCAAGTTTTTCAGGGAGGCCTTCAACTCGAAAACCAATGAAAACATCGAACGTGTGAACACTCTTGTGAGATCAGACCGTCGTTTAACATTAAGAATATTGAGTGAACAATTAAATTTGAACAGATTTACCGTTCATCAAATTTTAACTGAATATTTGCACATGCGAAAGGTCTGTGCCAAAATGGTGCCGAAAAACCTCACAATTGAGCAGAAGGACAATCGAAAAAACGCATTCCTGTGGTTCCCCAGCCCCCTTATTCACCTGACCTCAGTCCGTGTGACTTTTTCCTAAACTGAAAAATGTCCTCAAAGGACGTCATTTCGGGACTTTAGAAAACATCCAAAAGAGTGTAACGGACATGCTGAAGACCATACCGGTTGAAGACTTCCAGTGCTGCTACCAACAGTGGGAACAACGTCTCCATCGGTGTGTAGCTGCCCAAGGGAACTACTTTGAAGGGGATAACATTGATGTTTGAAAAAAATAAAAACTTTGGTAAATAAAAATCAGTCTCATTACTTTTCTGCCACACCTCTTGTGTATATATATATTATATATATATATATATATTCACAAACATGCGCATGGGAGGCAGCTAAAGGGATTGAGTGAAGGCAGTTCGGAGACATGCCGGGATGTGGCCGAGTACACTGACTCTTTTTCTCCTTTGCCTGTAGACCATTCCCGGGGGATTCCACCTGGCTCTCCTGACATCACTTTTGGGACCAAGCCAATGGAAGTCGACCACACCAGCTCCGGCCCCTCTGATGTCACGTCCGGCTGTGATCCAATGGTTGAAGACCACGTGCTTGATCCTTATGACCTCACTTCCTGTCTTCCCCTTTAAAAACCTGCCCCTTTTCCCTTTTTCCTCAGTCTTGTTTTGGACTCCGTTGTATGCACTTCAGTGCTGGTTATTTTGACGAAAACGACTTTTGCAGGCAGGATACCAGATTACACGGGTGGCTGCCTCAAACCTTTATCTGTTTATGTCTCATTTTTGTGACAATATATATATATGTATATATATATATATATACACACACATATACTGTACAATCCCTCTTAACCGGCCACCTCGGGACTGGACCCATGGCCCGTTGCCATTTTGTCCGGTTAATCCGACGCATGCCTATTTTCATGCAGAAAAATATTTCTAAGGTATGTATTGTACATCTTCGACGTTCCTAAAGAAACCATATCCACAAGGCTTCATTCACGATTTCGCACACTGCTTTTTTTCTCGTACAATGACTGGACAGAATTTTATCAAACTCCATTTTTGAACAGAAATCCTTGACTCTTCGCCAGTTGTTTACCGTGTTTTTCCCAACACCAAGTTCGGCACCAATTTTCTCCACCAATTCACCATTATCCAACCGCTTAAGCGCCGTAAGATGCGTATCCATTGAAACTACAATTTGTTTACGTTTTGTACTCATCGTAAAGGGAAACAGTTCAGTAAAAAAATCACAAAATACTCCCCACTTTAAATTCCGAGGACGTTTGCTTCAGTCATACAAAAGTTGCATTCTTTTATTCGTTCCACGTATTCCGACGTACTCTTTTTAACTCCAAATCGTTGTTTTATTACTCCCTCCACTTGTACCTGCCTTCTAACTTAAATGTAGCCTGGGTGTGTTCGACAACGATTTGGCACTCCACCCTACTCCTAGAACAAATAAAAGAACTCGGCTATACTCATCGCAAGCTAGCCAGATTGATTTGTAGAAAACTCATGAAGGAATATGTAAACGGAAATCACTCGAGCGTAGGAGCCATCTCAACTCCCAGGAAAGAAGGAAGTGCATACATATAATATAAAGAAGAACTCAGGATTAAACAATTTTTTTTACATTTTTTTTTTTTTTCAGGCCAGTTAATCCATCGGCCGGTTAATGCAAGGCCAATTAAAAGGGATTGTCACACACGTGCGCATGGGTGGCAGCTAAAGGGTCTAAACGAGAGTAATTCCACGCCAGACCAGGGGGTGGCGGAGTGCACTGACCTTTTTTCTCGCTTTCCTGAAGACTGTTCACAGGAAATTCCGCCTGACCCTGATGATGTTATTTCCAGCCCTTGTAATGATGTCACTTCCTGTTCCGGCCCTTTTAATGACGTCACTTCCAGGTTTAAGCCTATGGAGGAAGATCCTTCCGGATCCAGCCCCAGTTGACATCATATCATGTTCTGGTCTTTTGAACCGCCATTTAACAAATAGTTGATCAGTTCTGTTCTGTTCTGGACTCTGTTCTGTGCACATCAGTGCTAGCAATTTACCTTTTTGCAGCCAGGGAATATTATACGGGTGGCAGTCCCAATCCTTTTAATGACTCTTGTGTCTGCTTTTTGTGACAACATTTATATACACATATATATAGGAGGACAGATACACTAATACATATCTCTCTATTATAAAAAAAAATCCTGGGAGAGAAAGACTAGGGAGACGAGACATGATCTTCACGTTAAGATCACGGAAGACACTTAAAAGACCTGCGAGATGAAAGAGATTGGCCACAGAACATCTTGCAAGGACCTTAAACACGACACTTTGTGCCAAGGTATTGACCCAGGACCGTTTCGCGGAGACGTAGAACATGAGATTCTTACAAGACATGCCCTGCTTACAACCAAACAAGAGCAGCAACACACTCAGTCGTGCAAAGGCTTTGAGCAGACACAGATCCAGGGCTCTCAGCGCGTATAAAGTGTATAAGGACATTATGTTATAAATGAAACGTCGCCGAGTAAGCGAAGAAGAAAGAGCAGCACGAAGAATAGAGACTCAAAGGCGTTGGAGACAAAAAAAATGCAAAAAAGAAAAAGAATAATCAAGGTGCAAATTCAGAAAATAAGGAAAGTAACAATCAGCCCGGAACAAGTGGAACTGAAAAAAAAAAAGCACTTGCAATTCGGCTCAGACAAAGCAGAACTTCATAAAGACGTTCATAAACGTTGGTGCTATACACATGCAGAGCAGGTTAGAGGTTATGAAGGCAGTGAAATTCAAAAGGCTCAAAAAAACGTTGGTGTGATACACATGCGGAGAAAGTTAAAGAATATGAAAGCAGGAAAATCAGAAAGTATCAAAAAAAGAAAGTAAAGACAGTTTGACATCCATGGCAGAGCGACGGGCGCTGAGCAGACTCCTGTCAATCCACTGAACAGGATCATCTCCAGACAGACTGCTGTCACCATCCTGCTCCACTGACGGACTGAGGAGACCCCACACTATGCGACTCGGGGGGTAAACGTTAACATTATACAAAGTTATTGTCTGTCTGTATACCTGCATTATCATCACTCTGATATTTAATATTGTTCTTTATCAGAATGCTGCTGCTGGAGTATGGGAATTTCCCCTTGGGATTAATAAAGTATCTATCTAAAGATTGAAGTAGTGCAAACAAACAGAAATTATTACTCAAAAAAAGGGAAAATAATCACCACAGACCAGGTGTCTTTGAAAAAAAAAACAGGATAAAGCGAGGTCAGAAATAAAAGACAAAGAGTACAAAAAAAAAGTAAAACGTCATAAAGAGGTTGAAAAACAAGGGGGCCAAACACATGCAGAGCATGTTAGAGAAAATGGAAACAGTGGAATGCAAAAAAAAAACAAAAAAAAAATGTAGGCGCGAAACACACGCAGAGCAAGATACAGAATATGAAAGCAGAAAAAAACGACAGTGTCAAAAAAAAAAAAGAAAGTAAAGATCGCATTAGCGCAAACAAAGAGAAATTATTACTCAGAGAAATAACGAAAAGGCAAATACAGATTGAATATATGGACACAGGTGATATGTCAGAAGTATGGAAATATTGTAAGGCTTTGAATTTTAAGTCAGAGAATTTCAAAAATGGGGTTTACCTCACATGCATTTATTGGTTACTTTCCAAAAAAATGATTAACTGCTAATGATGTCGATGGCTGTGTCTGTGCTGAAGTTCCAAACAGAGAAACCTATTCTGAATTATGGTAATAATACGCATCTCATAGAGCTCATTTAAAAGATTCAGCACATTGGGACTCGAAAGATTCCAAATATTGTTTTTACAGAAGTTCTGAAATAAAAGTGAATCTTCTTCTCCAGCTGAAGAAAATAAAAGTCTGGTTTGGATTTTACACATGCCTCTGTGTCAGTCTGTGCCGGGTCGGGTGCCATATAGCGCCTTTCTCACAATATATATATACATACATACTTACTGACATGAGTGCCTGAGGGAGTGCAGTTGCTCACAGCCTCCTCTCATTTACCTGCAAACCAGACAGATGACGACTCCTGCAACAAACGGACTTCACTTCTGCTTTTACGCTGAAAGCCCCGCCCCGTTGGCCCTGTAGGCTACGAGAAGTCAGCACTCATTTGTGAACCTGAACTCAACATGGACAGAGCTCCACCGCAAACAGCAGACTCCCTCTTCAAAGGAGAGGTAAAGGGGTGTGTTGTCTAGACGACGGTTTTGGGCTTTATGTTCACATCCATTCTGCTGTTGTGTTTTGTGTTGAATGGGGCACCTGGTTTATCAGCAGATTTGGTTTTTGCTGCAGCTTATCTGAAGTTTTTATTTTATTTTTCCTGTCCTCCCAGGCAATCTGACCTTTTAATCAGACTCATCTTTAGAGACTTAACAAACAATTCTATAGAAAAGGATTAGAATTTTCCATTAATCATATATCTCTCATAACTTTTTTGTATGGTATTTATTCATTATGATTATCCATCCATTTTCCAACCCGCTGAATCCGAACACAGGGGTCTGCTGGAGCCAATCCCAGCCAACACAGGGCACAAGGCAGGAACCAATCCTGGGCAGGGTGCCAACCCACCGCAGGACACACACACACACACACCAAAGCACACACTAGGGCCAATTTAGAATCGCCAATCCACCTAGCCGGCATGTCTTTGGATTGTGGGAGGAAATCGGAGCGCCTGGAGGAAACCCACGCAGGCACGGGGAGAACATGCAAACTCCACGCAGGGAGGACCCGGGAAGCGAACCTGGGTCTCCTAACTGCGAGGCAGCAGCACTACCACTGCGCCACCAAAATTGTTTTTAAAATTAAAATTGTTTTTCTTTGCTTGTAATTATTCTTTGACATTGTGTAAAGTTACATTCTCTGTAAGAAAATGTGCAATAGAAAGAAATGTTTTTGCAATCTTCACCCCTGTCATTTTTCTTGTTACATATATATATATATATATATATTAGCCCTGCCCGGCTCCCAACTCCTGACATCGCGCTTGCTCCTCCCCTCGGCCCGCAGCCTCTATCTTGGATTAGCGTGAACATATCACTCCTGCAAGTGACCTATGATTCTTAGTACAATGAGAGAAGTTGCAAAATCAACCGAAATGTTTAAGCAAATTATGGAAAAAACCCGATCTGAATCCGTGAAGTAGTTCTCTCGTGAAAGGCGGACAGACAGACAGATGCTGGATTTTATATATATGTAGTGTGTATATATATATATATACAGTATTAATAAAGTATCTATCTATCTATATAAATAGAGAGAGAGACATAACTATGTATGTGTGTGTATTCTCCATCTAAAAGATGATATGAGTAGCACGGGCCTCACACCAAAAGAATGCTGAGGACCACATTCAGTGGATTAAAAAGATTTGGGGGTAACTGACCAATCAATTGACTTCTGTAACTGTCCCACACTCGATGATTTGGTCTGTGCCAGTCTACCCACAAGCCCCAAGCGAGTCTCTTCTTCTCCCTGGGTGCACATGAACATAAAAACATAAGATGGGCACTCAGTGAAAGTGAAAGTGCAGCTTGAACGTATAACTGCTAACTAAGCTGACCAATTTCCCAATGGGGCGTTTTATAAAAGCCCATTAGGGTCTTCATTTCATCATCATGATTCAGTAGTTTGTTGTGAACTACAGGCATATGGAATAAATTATGTGTCAGGCGCTTTAGCACAGAGCTCACTTAATGACTCAAAGATGGGTGGTTTGCCAGCCAGCGTAGTGCAACACCACAATGTTTGCCCACTTGGCATAATGCGTGTAGTTCCTAACACTGTTTGGGAAAAAAATGAGGAAAGCTCCAGTATAGTTATCACTATTCTACATAGTGCTGGGTATTTGGAGGCGGCTGGGCAATGATCCTTCATAAGAAGGGCACTCTGCAATATACAGCCCAACACCCTCACATTCACTCACCGGAGCCTTGCTATACATGTAGTCAGTCCCTTGTGCCCCTACAATAGTTGCTCACGCTAGTGCAGTCTTTTTGCAGCTCAGATGGCTCCCCAGAGGTCGGCATCAGTCCTGGTGGATTGTATGCTCACTTTCACTGAGCTCCAGCTTTAATGGACACTGACCAAGAATAGCGGATGTAGAAAAACATCTAGAGAGCCAGGCGAAAACTGCAATTTTAGATCTGCCATTGTGCTGGCGCTTCTTTCATGAATTTGTGACCGCATTTGTATTTCTACAAAAATGTGTCTTTTAGATAATGTACTAAGTGGGTCACATTCACTCTGAATGCTGTGTGATAAAGATCATATATTATTGTTGACCCCATGAGCTTTAATATTAAGCTCAGTGGTCCACAGCACACTGATGATGCTCAGCAGTGCCATTTAAGGAATGAGAATCAGAAAAGCTAAACAATGTAGGAAAACAAAGTGGGCCTCAGGAGCAGTTTTCAAAAATCCCCTCACAATGGCAGGGTGATGGTTGTATAATGTTGCTTAAGTGCAAACTAAAAATCCACAAGAGCATTAAGAATGGCATGATGGAATTATACATAACAATCAGAAGAAGAACTGAAAGCAGCGGAAAAGTGAAAAACAAACAGCCAGTGCCAGCGACACTGCTTGGCAAAGTTGTGCGGCACAATGGCAGATAGACAACTGGCAATTACCAAATACAAAGTTGTCGGGTCTGAAGATCTGTCCAAAGGGGCCTGAGCGCACAGAGTCCATGGTCCCAGGTTCCAGGTCCACCAGGATGGCTCTTGGCACGTATTTTCCACCTGTTGGTACAAAAACAGGAAGACGCAATGGTTACAGCACATAGCAAGAACATCCTGAAGCAAAAACTCTTGGAGCAGATAGATAGATAGATAGATAGATAGATAGATAGATAGATAGATAGATAGATAGATAGATAGATAGATAGATAGATAGATAGATAGATAGATAGATAGAATGAGAGACACTAATAGATAGAGAGATAGATAGATAGATCAAGCATGTACGTCTGCAGTGCACTCAGTTCTGCATGTTCTTCTCAAGAATGGCACAGCTCAGTCAACAGACTGGCACATTTTCAGTTCACTCTTCTAAGTAATAAGCTTTCACAAACAAATGAGCTTCTAGATGGTTGCTTTAATGGCTCGCAGCCCAACAGATACCTGAGGTTCAACTTGTCTGAATTGCTTTGTAACCACCTTGCCATGGCACTTGCAGTAAATGCAGCTACTTGTACATACAGTCGTATCCCAATGTGACCACGCTTGACTCCATGCCTGTTTATTCAGGCTACACCCATGTTAACTTGTGGTAGAAGGGGTACTAAGACATCAGTCTGCATACCTGAGCCAACACAGCTGACCTGATGCCATCTAAACTGTCAGGACAGTGGTATACTGACCCGTGTATATAAAGCCATCCCATAACTAATCAAACGAGCCCCCTCCAATATACACACTTATAACTAAACCAATGTAGTTGAATTTACGCCATCTAAAATGACATTTCATGCATGCATGCATACTTACCTCACTACAGCTGAGTTCACATAATTTAGCCTGGCAAAGCAGGTCTGGGTTAACATACCCAATTGGTTTCCCAAAAATAACGCCACTTCATCTTATAGACATATCCCTGAGCCCATTTATTTGACTTGATGACATCTAAACTAGCAGAGCACCATGATGACTAATGAAATGAGCCCTGTGTCTGTCATGCCATCCCATCTCCCAGATGCTTCACTGTAGTCAAGTCTGCACCATCTACACTAGCAAAGTAGGCCTGCAACATACCCAGTAGGACCCCATAAATAATGGAAGTTCATCTTACACTCATATCCACAGCTTATGCCGTTGACTTCTTGTCATCTACACTGCCAGGCCATTGCAGGACACTCTCTGTATATAATGCCATCTGGGCCCATGTACACTTCAGTTCATGCCATCTACACTGGTAAAGCAGGATGGTATAAAGTAATCAAATGAGATCCCTAAGATGGCATTTCATATAAGCAGCTCACTTGACGAGTCACTGACAACTCACCAATATCTACCCTGATGCATTCCGTGTGTCCATAAAATCAACTCCACTGCCAGAATTGGACCACTCTGCCACCTACCCAATGTGCCCACAGTGCTCTGCGTCATCCTATCTGAAACACAGCCTCCTTCACCTCTGTAACTGGTCTTGTAACATGTGCAGTAGCAGAGGAGGAGCCCAATAACTTAAGGAAATGAGCTTCCAAATCTAACGTGAACACTCCTTATGGAACATTCATGGAGCCAATATGGCCGACTCAACACCATCTGAGGAATCCTCTGAACATAATGGGATCTCATCTCACGTACTTCTCCCTGCCTTGTTTTGGCTGAACCTACACACTTTAGACTGACAGGGCAAGACTATATTAATGTCCATAATAGACAATTCTATGCCAACTACACTGCCAGGGCAGCACTGTGCAAATGACCCCTCTGTATAGAGCAGCACCTAATGTCACTGACTGTGTGCATCCCTGCATTACTGTACTCATCCTCACACCATCTACACTGCTAGAACAGGACAGCAGAAATGAGCATACCAGACCTAACTCCATCTCTTCTCACATATTTGTTTACACTCATTTAGATGATGCCACCTTATCTCGTTGACCAGGGCAGTACCACACAAACATACCAAATGAGCCCCCATATGTTACATCATCTGTTCTGAGACTGTTCTCTTCTCGACACTCCACTCCAGCTGTAATGGTGATGCCAAATGAGCCCTTCATACCGGACACAGGTAACCGTTACACAATAGGGTGGCACAGCATTAACGCGGGGCATATGCATCATAATCCTATGGGTGCTGACCTGAATACAATATAACAGATTTTCACAAAGAGACCACCACATCACACAAAAAACACAACAAACAAGAAGCCACCCATTCAAAGAAATAAAACACTGCAGTTAAAATAAGACTTATGGTATATCAGATCATGCCTACTGCATATGAAAGTAAAGCAACATTAAGAGTTGACAAATGATAATAGGAGCAAAATAGACCCCCTAATTAACCCTGTCAATCACAGAAACCCTGATTATGGAGGCACTCTACGTTCCTTTAAAATAAATTTAAGAAACCCCGTTAAATGCTATAAATCACTCACTGCCCATAACTGGGACTGTGAGAACATGTAACGCTATAAATGTAATACATTTAATTTTAATACACATCGACAGTGTTAAATCCCGCCACTCTCATCATCCTCCATCACTTAAGCCCAAATGTTGGTTTATCTCTTCTGTGTACAGTATTATGTTTGATCAAACTCATCACTACCAGTACCTTTGTGTTCCCTGCTAGAATCGATGTATGTTTGTTGGCTGCGCTCTTCCGCGTTTGTTTTAATGTGATGTTAAGATTCCTATATAAATCCTAGTGACAAACCGTATTTCCCACTTGGGACAATAAAATTGAATTGAACTGAATGGCCCATCACTGGCCGGGCAAGCTCAAGTAATTGCTACCGCCGCCAAATAAGAAGAGTGTCCATTAAATCAGAAGAATTCGACCAATAGGACACGTTCATGGAAAACAAATAAATCAGAGCCAGCCTGCCAGCTGCTGGTCCCTCAGGGATGATGAAGCACTCGACGTAAAATGCCAATCCCGACGGACATCGGGCTGCGAAAACGCACCACCCCCCTACCCCGCGGGGACGCTCTCTGAGTCTGAATGCAGTGTAACGCTTGCAGTGACTTGCTCTCAGTTAGCATCTGTCGTTTGTTTGTTTCTCGTGGACCGTCAAAGTTGGACAGTGGAGTCATCTGTTTTAGTCAGGCGCTCGTGGCATTGCTGTTTTCTGTGGCGCCATTAAAAACGCCATTTATTCCAATAGAAGTCGGAGTTCGGACTACTGACTTGCGAGCCATACGACTTACTTCGAGCACTTCAATTCCCAGAAGTCAGCTGGAGCGCGTAGGGGCCGATGGGAAGATGCTTTTCTGGGCGCGAAAGTTGGGAGGCGGCGCGGTCCGCCACCCATGGGGTCAAAGTGCGTGTGTGTACGCGCGCATAGCGGGTGGGTGTCACACGAAGTGGCCGCACGGTGTGATGTGGATGAGGAACACGAGGTGGGCTTCCCTTTGTCGATAAAGTGCGTGACTAGTTAAGGTAGACGCGTCCTTGGTTTATTTTTCTTTTGTGTTTTGTACTTCGTTTTCAATAAAAATGTGGACCTCGTCGTTTTGTCCCAGGAAATGTAACCGTTAGGAATGTAATTATTAACGCTAATAGCTGCGCTACTGTGTTGCCTTGATTTGATTGCTTTGTGTTTTAATGTTATTTATTTTTTTTTACTTTAACCAACAGCCAAACGTCAATTAGCCAACAGATGAGCTGACAAAGGTGCTGTTTGCACCTGCGTCTGTCATATGACATTTGTGTCAATAAAATATTTAAAAAGAAAGAATGTGAAGCAAAATCAGTTATAATTAAATCAAAAGTCTGTTAATTTGCAGCGGTAACTAGGAAAGTGCCAATCATTTTCTAACCCCTGAATGGGGTTGTGGGGTCTGCTGGAGCCTATCCCCACTGGCATAGGGTGCAAGGCATGGAATAGACCTTGGGCAGGGTGCCATTCCACCCGTCAGGATAGGAGTTTGTTAATTTATTGTGTTTTCAAAAGTACCGGAGTATGACTTTGGTGGTCAGTCAGCACTGGAGCACTAATGAGACCCACCATCACCAGGGGACATTTCACACATGAGTTATGACCTATAATGATGGCTATAATTTAAGACACTGGATGTTTATTAAAGTAAAACTTATTTAGAAGACTAATAACAGTTAGAATGAGGGATTAATTGAACCAATTACCTTTTTTATTTTTTCTCCTCAAAACTTTGATCTTGCAAGCTGACTGTTAAGATCCTGAACTGAGAACCTATTGGGTGAGTTCTATCTGAAAGGAGACATTCGACTGTCTTCGTTACTCAACCAGAAGAAAATGTGGCGCTTCCAATGAGTGACTACAAACCTGGTATCGCATTAATAATAGTCTGTGTTTTCACTGAAGGAATGGCTATAAGATGAAAATATACAAGTGGAAAACACATTTGTAGAAATCTATGAGGTCTAGAAACAGACAGCAGCACATCGCTCTTCCACCAGTTATTGATTCCACCAGTTTTCATTTATGTACAGATGTGTATAGAAATGCCAAGAGGGGGCAGTATCGTGCATGTTCTCTGCAGTCCACCAGCAACCCACCTCTCTAAGAGCAATCTTGCTCCTCCACACACTCCCAAAGCAATTGTGCTATAAAACGTTCTTTCCACCCTGACAGTTGCTGTATAAAACTGGAGCATACCTGTGGCCTCGTTGTAATAGACGCTTATCCGCTCCAGTTGTAGATCGCTGTCCCCATGATAGGTGCCAGTTGGGTCAATTCCATGCTCATCACTGATGACCTCCCAGAACTGGAAAAGAGACCAGACAAAGGTCAGACACACTTAAAAACACACTCAAAATGTTGATTGGGTGACAGTTACTGAATAGGCAGGCTTGGCTAAGTCAGGAGGACAGTGGAAGGAAGATCAGAAACCATCTGTCAGTTCTGTAAACTAAACCCTACCTGTCAGGCAATAAGCAGAAGGCAGGATGTCACCCTGAGGGGGACACCAGATTGTCACTGGACACCTGCATGCTAAAACGCAACAGAACAGACTGAGCGCAGAAAATAAGCAGCAATTGGCATATAAAGGGAAGTGCTGTCATTTTGGACCTTTACTTGGACAGTCATTCAACCTTACCCTCATGCTGGATGGGCAAAACTAGAGAAAAACATACAATCAAAGGAGCCATCACCAAGGTCTTGGCATGTTGTAATCATGATGCTGTTAAAAAGACAGTGACATCACTGTAACAGGTTCAGTATGGAGACACATTCTAATATATGATAGGGGGGCGCCACTGAGCTGCAGTGCCAGCCTATAACTGAATTTAGGCATCACACAACCTCTTTGTCTCATTTGCCATACCAGTGAGTTCACATACTGAGCTACCAGAAAACCTGTCTCACTTGGGAAGGACATTTTATATTCGCTAACAAGTAGGCCCAAAAAACAACTAGAATATCTGGGTGTGTTTGTGCGTGTCCTGTGGTGGGTTGGCACCCTGCCCAGGATTGGTTCCTGCCTTGTGCCCTGTGTTGGCTGGGATTGGCTCCAGCAGACCCCCGTGACCCTGTGTTCGGATTCAGCGGGTTAGAAGATGGATGGATGGATATCAACAGAAGTGTCTGTTAGAAAAAGAATTATGTAAGGAAGAAAGATTATTTAGCATCTTTCATAATCAGGAATATTCAAAGTAAATATCAAAGCATTTAACTTTATCAAGAAAGAAAGAAAGACACTTGTAGGATCTGAGGCGATTGCCTAGTTTGTGTGCCAGACATCCCCTCGGTCCATTCCCAAATGGTCGCATTTCAGCCACATGCATTGCGACAGCTTTGCTTCCCACAAACACCCGTGCTGGCCAGCGTGTTGGCCTCATTAATAACTAATCCTCCTTAGCAGGCCAGTCACATGCAGAAGCCGACTTGCGCTGGTCAGTGTGAGCACACACGTCACCGCAGTGAATTGCCAAGCTATTCAACAGTCAGAGGTGCATGCAAAATCACTCATGGATAGCAGGCTTTAAACGTCCCCTGCTTTGGTATGGAGGACGCCCACCAACTACTGGCAATGCCTACGTGCAGCAAGCATAAAATTAACGAGTTAAGCAGATTCCCACGACTCCCGGCCCTATGTAAATGAATTAAGGGGGGACTGTGGCTATTGGTGCTCACAGTTGCGCATTGTCAGGGTGACAGAGCATACAGTCAGGAAAATGAGATGTAAATGAGCAGCTCCATCACAGCACAGCAAACACGGGGTCAGGGCGGAGCAGCGTGGACAGCTCCCAGTGGCCTCAAGCACTGACTTTCTCTTTAAGGTTTGGAAATGGCACTTGAAACAAGTGAAATTCATTCAGTTATCACCGTTTTTACTTGAATGACACACATTGTAACCTCTGCAGAGTACACTGTAACTTGTAATGATTTAAATTCAAGAGATTAGAAAAGAACATATAATGACATTTTTGAACAATAAAACAGTGATCTGTAATTCACAAGGCTTCATTTATGCACCATAACTGTAAATTAAAATATAATGAGGTTAATGCAAACTGAAGCAAATTCTCACTGTCACAGATGCCTTAGTAAGGGTCTGTGTGTCCCGTCTCTCTCTCTGCATGACACTCGGGGGGCCGTCCCTTCTCCATTACTTTCTTATAACTTCTCTATCTGCATTAAATCTCTAAAAATTTACATTAATGTTTAATTAGGAACCTTTCCTATATATACTGTGTTCATGTACAGTATGTGTATTATATGAATTTATGAATATGTACTGTAGAATATGGCAACATTCTATTTAATGTTATATTTATATCTCTCACTAATGTATAATGATTCATCCATTTATGTCTATCAAGTATTTTTTATGAATGAAACATAAATCTACCCATCTGTTAATGATACAGTGCCTTTCATATTTAGCTGTTTCTGATGCAGTATTTTATATACTCCTTTCATGTCTCTCTCATT
This sequence comes from Polypterus senegalus, assembly GCF_016835505.1. Taxonomy (NCBI): domain Eukaryota; kingdom Metazoa; phylum Chordata; class Cladistia; order Polypteriformes; family Polypteridae; genus Polypterus; species Polypterus senegalus. The sequence continues at coordinate 77,585,683 of NC_053165.1, forward strand.
TTTTTTCCTGTATATTATATAGTTATGTTCCTATCTCTTTTTAAGTGTTGTGTTATATAGTGTCTTTCTTTTCCTCCTATCACTCTAGCTGTTTATTATGTTGTGCCTTACCGATCTGTTTGTCTCTCTGCTGTATTTTGTGCATTTCATATCCATGTAGTAATTTTCACACTTGCAGTATCTATCCCTACACAAAACTAAGGTCAAGTCAACAGACAATTTAGACAGTTTTAGTAGTCTGACTGTAAAACACAAGATGGCTGGTTCAGTTCTTATGACCTCCATCTACGGTGATCCCAAACAAGTCAGTTCACAGACAGTGTTAGAAGGGATGAAATGTGCCATTGTAGACTGTCAGTCATTTTTATTACTTAGTTACATTAACACATTAAATAAATTAATGTAAGTGTAAAGATTGCATTTCTTTAATGAATAGCAATAGGTCACTGACCAAAACCTTTGATGTTGTGCCAGTGTTACTGCTCAGTTTTTGTGAGTTCACTGTGTTTGTATCAAATGTAATAAGAGCGTCCTATCTGTCATTCATATAGTGCCGTTCATATCTATCTATCTATCTATCTATCTATCTATCTATCTATCTATCTATCATATAGTGCCTTTCACTTCTATCTTTCTATCTGGTCTGGAAATACAGTCCTATGGGCCAACCCAATTGCATAATTAAAAGCCAATCCTTTCTAATAACTGATCATCTTTCATTTAATGGCCTCTTAGTGCTTTCATTCTGCCATGTCAACTCATTGTTTATCGTAGATTTTTTTTTCCATTTCCAAGGGTGTCATTCAGATGATTTACACTCTGATGTGGATGAATAATTCTCAGTCCTTCTTTTCTTTCTCTTCAGTTTTCTTCCAAATATGTTATTAAACCAGGTAGTTCACAATGAATACCCACAAGTGTAAATGGAAACACATTAGAATGTGAACTACTGGTTTGTTTGCATATTATTTTGGATAAGGATCAGTGAATGTAGCGGTTTATGACTAAAATAAACAATGGGGATCTTAGCAACTAAAATGAAGCATAAAATGTAATTTTTAGCAATATGTGTTTCAACAGCAGTAATTCACTTCTGATTATGAACTTGGGATGCACAAAAGCCCTGCTTGATTGACGTTGCAGACCCCTGAGCTATATAGTGCCTTTCAAATCTGTTGATTTAAGATTATAATGCACCCTTCCTAATTATTTTTTTTTTCTCTCTCTCTTTCTAGTAATGTATTTATTAGTTGTTTTTTTATTCATTCACTTTTAAGCCTCCTGTACAATACTAGACGAAGTGTCAGGGGGCTAGCAGAAGTGAGGGCCAGATATTAAAAGGACACTTTATTTATCAGCCCCCAATACAATCCCACCGCACGCTAAGCTCCACCGAGCCCACAGCTGACAGCCCAGCTATCCCCCTTTCGTGACTTGAATGCAAAGGGGAGTTGCAGGCTGTGAATGTCTTCAGCTTCGACAACAGGCTCCCCATCCCGCCTCATAAAGCCCCGCTCTTGGGGGCATTACGAATCCCTCCAGATAATTTCGTAAGAAAGCCAACAGCTGACTCGTGGCAGGTGCTCGATGCTCGCAGCCCGGGCGGACAGGTGTGCAGTGCGCAGTCCAATGCAAATATAGGACGCGTCAAGAGGGAACGGAGCTCGAATACAGCAGCTCGTCCCCGGCCACTCCCCGCATCCATCTTTTCTATTAGAACATCGATGGGGTGGGCAAGACGGAGATCGCAACGGGCAGATTTCACATTTCATCCATTATTTTTACGTCAGTGTAGTTAAATGGACTTATGCCATGGAATGTAGTGCCTTTTTTCCCCCACAACAGCAAAGTAGGAACTGAGGCACACAAGAAAGGAAACGATACTGAAGGACCAAATGGAGATACAGCAGCCCGGCACTCGGAGGAACTGAAACACCGCACGCGCTTTTTGTTCACGACGTGCTGCTCACTCCCTAACATCCACGATAGGTGTGTACCGCAGATAGAACCTGTACGGATCCAAAAATGCGGTGCCACCGGTCCAAAGCCTGTGCAGACAAAGGGGCGACCGGGCTGAAGAAGCGGAGGCAGCTGCCAGACGGGGTGGGGGTGGGGGAGGGGGCGCGTCCATTCATTTTACTGCCCCACATCTTTTTTTTCTTCATGTTAGTACAGTGGGAGAGGAAACCGCAGTATGTCCTGAAATAATGACACAAGGCAGGGACAGTCAATGGACGTGTCACTGCTGCATCGCCAGTGTGAACTCATGTATATTTAAACGAATATGCGTCAAGACACACCGATCCTTGAAAGTGACAGTGTCTTCAAATCACGGACATCCACCAAGTAAAATCGGGCTAATGTCTGTAGGAACGTGAATCGGCCGCCTCGATGATTCATGAGTGCGCTTATTAAACGTGGCTCGGCCCCCGCACCACCCCCCGGCACTACAGCCTCAGATCGCCATTTTCTAGGTCGATTTAATCCTTGTCTCTTTCCCCATTCAAACTGCTCGTCCTCAGAGAAAGACATGATCGGCTCATCTGCGTTAACCAGGGTCTCCTTACAGGCTAACGGACCGGAGGTTAGCTACCCGGCGCACAGAGGCTTGGCTTCGTTGAATAGAAGCTGCCCGTCCACTCACACTGCCTGTCACACTCCCCCATGTCACACTCCCCCAGTACCCGGCGCTTCACTCGCTCATTTTAATGTTGAGACCATTCTTTGTTTTATTTGTTACCTTGGCTCCAATCTGGTTTCCGCACTGGCCGGCTTGCAGGTGGACAATTTCGCGCATGTTGAGCAGCTGGACTCTTAGCAGGGACGATCAGAAATAAAACCTCGGGCTGTCACTCGCCACTAAAGCCGCTATTGTGTCTCTTCGGCTCCGCTCCGTCCGGCCTGCCTGCCTCACCCAACTCGAGAGCGCGCTGCACGGGACCGTCACCGGCTGTCTGTAGCGCGCGGTGCCCAGCTCTGCTCTGAGCCGCAGCGTGACGTCATGAGAAAGTCCAACCCTAAAAAAAAAAAAACGCGTTTGCTGCGGGGATGAACACGAGCGCTTCCGAGCGAAGACAACAGCATGCGTGTTCTCGTCCCGGGAGTTCTGCGCAGTCAGCAGCGCTTCTGTTTAACCACGCGAAAGGAGCTTTATAGACAATTAGTAGTAGTGAATTGATTCGTTTTTGAAAGAGGGTTGTATCGAGAGTGCTGCAGAAATGTATACGTCATTCAAGTTTTAAAAACGAGTGTCACAAAGCTGGCTCACCGTGTTTGGACCCAAGTTCATTTCTTGGTTGAGTTGCTTTTAGCATATTCTCCCTGTGTTCACATGAATTCCCTTAAATTGACCAGTTATGAATGAATATCCGTGTGTGTGTGTGTATGAGTTTGCCCAGTGAAAATTGGTCTCTACCTTGAACCCTTTGCCATCAGATAAGCTATGACTGCCTCTGTCTTTGTAATGGAGAAAGCTGTTTCAAATAATGTTTGTGTGTTCTTACAATACTTGTGAAAATGAAGAGACATAGACAGAGTGTGACATTTTCCTTCATGTGTCACCTAATGGAGCATCCTGACATTTTTAGGGTCACTGCAGGTAAGGGGTGGAGGGACTAGCTATGGCAAGTATTGCCAGCCGACTGTGAAGGCCTTTGTGCCAGGGCACGTCCTGTCATGACGCATCAATGTCTGATGCCAGTCTGCTGAAGAATGCGACACACACCTCAATGCAAGCTTTGTGCTGCAACAATGCCGGCAGCTTTCGGAGACACCATTTGGCTTGTTTCCTAGCAACGGGGTGGAGAGATCTCCTCCGGTCCTCGGTGGCGGCCAGAGAAGGAAAAGGATAAGTGGGGACTGCTGATGGCTGGGATAGCCAGGGTTCATGCTACACAGACATCTGGATACGATCCATGAAGGGATCTTTATAGGCGTGTATCACAATACAAAGGCCATATGTCTCCTGGTGGACATGCACAGACACTGGGGCTGACATCAAAGAGGCAGAAGGCTGGAGGGGGGTGTATAAATCAATAATCAATGAGGCCATATGACTGACCTCGGGTCTCTTCCTTTGTAATGACCACTCGGCCTCTGCAGCTGAGCCCATCAACTTCTCAGGAATGAAGTCATCCATCCAAACGTACAATTAGATAAGGGAGTGCCTAATGGCAGGTGCAGATTGACACAGAGACTTGAAGACACTGAAATACAATTTGATGGCGATACCAGTAGAAAAGAGGTCTGCACACAAAGCAGCGTCCACCTTCTCAGAGCGGGGCGGCTTGGCCCTGGCCGGATTTCCACAAATGTTTCAGTTTCTCCGGCCCGCCGTACACGTCTACCCACTCCATTATCAATCTGTGTGGTATGTAGCGCCTCTACTGGAAAGATGTGTGAATTACAACATTAAGATTGAATATTAAAGGAAAGCACAGGCACAATTTTAAAAAATGGCCCAAATATCCATAGAAGATGAATTCCAGAAATGTTAAGTATGCTAATGAGGTACCAGTACACATAGCAATGATTATCTATATGTAAATGAACAAAGTGTAAAGTGATTAGAACTGCAAATACTCATCAGTTACAATTTCACACTACAGGGTGCCAGTCATTGGCATGGCATCATTGGCTGTTATGATGTCCGCTAGACCAGCTCAGTACCATTCAGTAAACAGGAAACAAGTCCACCTTGGCCAAGGGGACACTCCTTATAGAGCCTGATGGCTCAGGGGAGAAGCAGCTTCACATGGTGCTCCTTGGAGCAACTCGGTGGTCTCAGTCTGTTATTGGAGGTGCTCCGATTTCAGGAGGTGAGACTCCTTGTCCAGGATAGTAAACAGCTTGCAGAGTGACCGTCTGTTCCACCCCTTCCACTGACTCCTACGACTGAAGCAGCCCTTTTTTCATTTTGTTTCGTCTTCAGCATCACCTGCACTAATGCCATTTCCACAGCACACTATTGCATAGAAGACAGCCCTGGCCACTGCAGCCTGACAGAAATCATCTAAGAGTGGCCTGAATACACCAAATGACCTCAGCCTTCCTGGGAAATCGAGGTGACTCTGACCCTTCTTGTATACAGATGGCCTCTATGTCGGTGCCCCACTTAAGCCTGTCGAGGTATCTATATGTCCTCGCCACCTCCACATCTTCACCATCTATGAGAACCGGGGGCAGAGTGGGCTTGACCCTTCTGAAATCTGTGATTATCTCATTTGTCTTACTGATCTTGAGCTGCAGGTGGTTTAAATTTACACCATTCAATAAAGTCCTTCATTAGTGCCCTGTATTCAGTCTCTTGCCCTCCACTGTGGCTGTGCCATCGTTGATGACCTGGGTCAGTATTGTCTCTGAAGCCTGCGGTGTTTGGTGTACACCGAGCAGTAGCCAGCCCAGTGGAACTCCTACGCTTCTCATGACCGTGTCTGATACAGAGTTAGTTCTTGATCCATACAAACTGTGGTCTACTCATTAGGTAGGTCATTATTCAGGACACTGTGGTAGCCACACAAACCCACACTGGCTGGAGCTTCTCCCCCAGCAGTTTGTACTGCATGGTGTTGAATGCACTCGAGAAGTCAAAAATCGAGATCCTCACCCTGTTATGCTGATTTGTCCAGATGGCAGTAGGCTTCATTCAGCAGTAAGATGACAACATTGCCCAGCTCTCTGTGGCCCTGATTGGCAAAGGGGCTCCAGTGTTGCTGTGTTCAGAGTTTGCAAGTGAGGCAATATTAGCCTTTCCAGGGTCTTCATAGGGTGTGAGGTCATATCTGATGGATATTCAAGAATTTTGGCAGCACCATCTTGGGAACTGGGACCATAAAATCTGTTTTCCATACTGCTGGAACCCTCTGTAGGATCCGAGTCGTATCGGAGATCTGCTGACAAACTACACACAGGTGCCTGGCACATTCTTTCAGTATCTTTGGGTTTAACGCCATAGGTTCTTGCGGCTTTGCCTTGCCTAAGTTTCCGTTGTTTGTTCTTTAAGGGCATCATTGAGTAATAAGAGGAAGTCAAATCTGCAGTCTTGTGGCTTCTTGCGTCTTTCCTTAAGCCCCTTGGCCCCTCTGAGTGCCCATGACTGTAACTGGCACTGGCATGGCGTGCTCAGCTTCTCAGTGCTCCCATGCTGGTCTGCTTTCATTTCTTTTCATTCACACTATAAATTAAACTGAACCAGAGAGCTAGAAGTGCTAATTGACTCCTCTTGTATGATAATGGAGTCGCTCAGAGCTGTTATTGACAAGCCCTGTCCTCGCAGCTTTCCCTGCAGATTAACATGCCCAACGCTCCATACTAAAATCCACAGGGGCTTACAGGAGCTTAATGCAGAGAGTTTTGGGAAAACCATGAGCTGCACGCAACTGTTTACCCACTCCAAGCAACTGGCAGGGTGTGGGCACTGCCAGCCCTGGAACCTGTTCTGCCCTTGGGAATGGTACAGACAGTGAAAGGTGCTGTAGAAAATAGAGAGTGACTGATTAAGGTGCCACCTTGAATGTTGGCATCTGAATGGAGAGCAGACAAAACTCACAATCAATTCATCTACCTTTGTATGGTATCTGTCTATACTGCCTGTTATACAGTCTGTTATATAATGTTCTTCATATCTGTCTGTCCCTGTTATTATATAGCGCCTTTCAAATCTCTATATTTGTTTATTGAGTGCCTGGTGGTCTACATGGTGGATTTATTTTCCTTGTGTATTGTGGTAAACCTAAACGCAGCCCTCAGTATAAAAACCCCAGATTCAGGTGCCCAAACCTCAGGGTCTTCTCTTGCCTGGCATCTTCTTCTGGATTCTGTCCCCTGATGGCACAGTGAATTTGGCATTGGCATTAACTAGCTGTTCTCGAGCCTTTCTGAAGTGACAGAGCAGGGTGATACACCAAAACAGTGACGTGTTCCCGGTCCATCAGTGGGCCCCAGCATGATGGTTTTCATGGTAGGAGGTCACTCTGCTCTCCTCAGACTGTACAAGTCAAGTTAAAGAAGGCTGAGGAAGTTTCCGGATACCGAGAGGACATTAATGAGGACACAAGTCTGTCTGCCCAGAACCTCGGGGGGTCCCACACTCACCGGCCACATCTCCTTCATTGTACTGAAATGCTGCTACGTGGTGGCCTCTCTTATCTGTGCAGTTCTGCTCGTGAAGCTCGGCCTGCACACTTCAGACTTTGGGTGACTTTGGGCACTTTGAAGGTTTATGCCCAGTGAGCGAGTGTGGCCAACAGAAAAGGAACTGCAAGCGAACAACAGAGTATGAAGTGACCCCAAAAAGGTGGTCTAAATGTGATTCAGGAAGACTTGAGTGGTTAATCCTTGTTTGTGTCATCTGGAGGTCTGCAGCAGCTGCTCACTGGGTGAAGGGTCACAGGAATTTAAGGGTGTTCTTGCTCAAGTGGACCCCATTCAGGGGGTCAGTGTTCGGACAGCACTCCTGATTTGTGGTGTTGACGGCATTCTTATTTAGGTAGCTCCTCATTGTGACTCATCACTTGAAGGCGTTCTTCACATTTGCATGTTGACCGTTCCAGGGTGACAACTCTTGACGGGCTCAGCCTCACTTGTGGCTCAACGTCACACTTGCTCATCAAGGGGCCTTGCCAAACTTCTGCTTTTCCTTCCTGATCTGAAGGCAGTCAGAGGCGAGAGATGTCGTCTACTTTGTCTGACCTGGAGGCTGAGCTGCTGTGCTCCATCTGCCTAGACGTGTACCACGAGCCGGTGCTGCTGGGCTGTGGGCACAACTTCTGTTATGAGTGCTTGAGCCGACTGTGGGACAGCCACACCAATGGGAAAAGCTTCTCCTGCCCAGAGTGCCGGGCTGAGTACCAGGAGCGGCCTGCCCCTCAGAGGAACCTGAAGCTGTCCAGTATCATCGAGCGCTACCGGGCTAACCGGACCCCACATCATTGCTCAGATGGCTGCCCACACCATGGCCAGCCCTGGAAATACTACAGTCGACAGAAGAGCTGCTGTCTCTGTGAGTCGTGCTTGATGGAGGGCGGCCATAAAGCGGGTCCTGGCCTGCAGCTCCTGGACGAGGCCCTGGCGAGAAGGAAAGCCGCCCTGCAGGAAGAAACGGCCAGGCTGAGACGGTCGCTGGCGGCACTGAGCAGCTCGCTGGACTGGCTGCAGGAAGCACAGGCCAAGCTGCAAGCGGACAGGAGCCGACTGCGGGCGCAAGTGCTGGGGCTCTTCACCGACATCAGGAACTTGGTGGCAGAGGAAGAGAAGAGTGTGCTGGCTGCCATCGACAGAGAGGAGCGTCTGGAGGTAGCCAGGCTGGAGGAGCGCGTGCAGGACCTGGTGGGGAAGCAGCGGGCGGTGAGCAAAGCCCTCCAGAAAGCGGTCTCAGCTGCCACTCTCACGCTTGATGAGGACGCACCCACTGTCATGGGGGCACTCCAGACGGCTTTGGAGCAGCTGTTGGCAGCCGATGTGCGTGTTAACCCCTGCACGGTGCACCGGAGGGAACTGGACAGGGGTGCCATCAGCCAGACGGGCAAGGAGGTGACCAGTTTTATGAGACGTCTGGGCCAGAGCATCACCAGCTGCAGCAGCACCGGGCACAAGCAGCACATCTTGGTGCAGATGGTACCAGCATCCCCGACTTTGGAGCGAAACCCTAGAGCAGAACCGAATCACCTCCAGCCAGCCCAGCTCACCCTGGATGTCAATACTGCCCACCGCAATCTCCTCCTTTCCAGGGACTTGCAGGCCGCTGAGTGGACAGAAAAGTGCCAGCCTCACCCGCCGCGCCCGGAGCGCTTCAAACTGCAGCCACAGGTACTGTGCACCCAGGGATTCACCACAGGCAGCCACTTTTGGGATGTGGAGCTGATGGGCACCAAGAGATGGGAGGTGGGTGCCACCTGTAAGGGGCCTGGAAACACATGGGTGGACTCATGCATATCCTGGGTGCTGCGCTGGGATGGTCGACAACTGCAGGCTTTCCAGGGCAGTACACGCTACTCGTGCCATGCCCCGAGTCAAGCCATGACAGCACCCTTCAAGCTGAGGGTGCGTCTGGAATGTGAGCGCAAGACCATCTCCTTCTATGAAATTGGTGGCGAGGCTGGGCAGTGGGAGAAGGATGGGCAGCTGCTGCATGTGTTCAACATCAGAATATGTGGCCCGGTGCACCCCGGCTTCTATTTGGACCATGCCAGTATCAGACTTCTATGAAGTGAGGGGCTTCTTGAGATTCGCTACCCGTCAGAACCTGCTGCCAAGTTTCAGGGAGAACAGGCACCAGTGTGCCAAACATCGGTGCCCGCAGAAGACCGGCAGAAAGAATTCACATGTGGAAATGCCCTCCGGTGATGAATGCTTGCACAAGATTCAGTAGCTGTTGGGCTGCCCTGTGTGTTGGCCATGCCTCCCATAATTGCTAGAGTGGTGAGCGGTGTCATGTGACACCTTAAGGACTGATGCTACACAGGAATTAATGGATCATAGGTCATAGGTCACCCACAAGACTGGGGCAGCCTTAACCCGCCTCCTGACGCCACAGTGCTACGGTCAAAGCTGCAGTACAGGCTGTGGTCACTAGGGGCAGCACTGGACAAAGACTACAACCCTGCCACCAGACCTAGTAGATTAGAGTGGCCGCACTGGGATACTCGGTGAGCTCACGGACTGAACTTTGGAAGTCACTGGGTGAGTGGAGTCACCCTCCAGAGCCTGCGAGAGGCGGCTACGACCAGTTGGTGGGGAGGGGGGCAACTGGTCTGTCTGGTTAGCACCTTTGGTTGGTCTCCACTGGCTGGGAATTCTTCTGGAAGAGCTGAAACTGGAGCTGGGAACAGGGAAAGTCTGGGCTGAACCCGCATGGCCCTCTGCGACCCTGACCCTCACAAGGAGAAGCAGATTGAGAAGATGAGATGGTCATAAATAAAATATCCCCAAGTGTATGTGACATGTCATCTCTTGGGGTTCCTACTGAGACCTGCCCTGGTAAATATACATGTCTGCTTTCACATACCATCTAAAAATCCAAATGATACCGGGGGCTTTGCACCCCCAGTCACAGGTGTCAGTGACTGGAATATGCCACCAGAAAGCTGAATGTGCCAGTCTGACCGTCATGTTAAACAGACTGCCATATTAGAAGTGTCTCATATAATCAGCTAAGAATGCTATCTGTGCCCAAGGGGTAGCATCTTAAATATTTAACCAGGGTGCCATCACACCCCAAGTGCTAATATTTTGCTAAACACTCACCATCATTCCATTCCTGTCATCTTATAAACAGAGTATGGTGCAGTTTTATGTTTGGTCAAAAGGGAATGGAATCTCGTAAGAATGCCACTGTGCAGAATATGGTGCCAGCTGTGCCATAGCTTTGACTTGTGTGCTTAGCAAGTTGTTTGCTTGGCTGAACGCCGTGAGCACAATGGGGCTCGTTTATGTGTGTGTGTGTCCCATTAAGCCCACCACAGTGCCCTTTACTGGACTGTCAGTGTTAAAGTCTGATATGCGCATGCCACACAACAAGATGCCAGCTGTGCCATAACGGTAGTGTCAACATGTAGCAGGCCAGGGCACCTGTAGAAAGATATTAAAATGGGTTGCATCTGTTTATTATTGAGTGCCTTTCACCTAACTATGGATCTGTTATATAGCGCCTTTCAAGTCTGCCTAGTTTGGATATAAAGACATCAAAATCAGCACATCTGTCATGTTGTGACTTCCAAAAGTATCCGTCAGCTTTATGAGGTTCCTTAACGTATATATTATATAGTGCCATTCATACCTGTCCATGTGTTTTATAAGGTTCCAGTCTGTCAGTGAAATATAGTAATATAGTCCTATATAGTGCCTTTAAATGCTCTGTATTGTGTCTAGGTGTTTATTTGTTGTATAGCGCCTTTCCTATTGATCAGTGTGTTATGCAGTGCCTTTAAAAATCGATGGAATCACTTTAGATTAGCTGTTCCTAATACGCTGTACTTGCCATGTGTAATTAGACACTAATTAGGTGTTATTACCTTGTAATTACTGTGTAATAAGGGGTAATGCTATAATTAAGTACTCAATTGTAATTGTTTTACACAAATCTGTATATATGCCTTTAAAATAAAGCTATCTTTTATTTATTGTCCCCATTGTGTTATGTCATTTTTATTTATTTCCTTGTTCCTGTTTTGTTATGCCTTTCCCATATATGACCTATCAGGTGACCTATTCTTATTATACTGTATAGTGCCTTTAAAGTCTCGCTAGCTTTTATATAGTGTCTTCAAAATCTGTTTATAAACGGAATAGTTCCAGTCCTCCATCTATCTATCAATCAGTCGCTAGCTAACTATTGTATAGCGCCTTTCACCTGTCTGTCTAGCTATTGTGTTTTGCTGATTATTTGATGGTGCTTTTCCTCTCTGTGTATTTCTCTATCTTTTACATATTTCCTTTGCTACCTATTTATATTTTATATAGTGCCTTTCTATCGATCTATTCAATATCTGTGCACGTTCAGAGGGTGGTGGGCACATCCGGCAATGAAAGGCTGTAGGCTTCAAAACAAAATGAACAACATGGAGGTTGAGCTCTTTCTTCACTCTGCTGGTCTGAAGACAAAAAATAAAGAAGAGTGAAAACCGAAGACGCACACACATACACACACACACACACGCACACACACTAGCACCAAGTAACGACAGAAGGGGTGAGAAGTCAGGCGGCCCAGCGCAGAAGGTGGGAGTGACATGGCGGCGTCGCTGTCTTCCAAAAGACCAGCCTCAGTTAGTGAAATGAGTGAGCACAGCGTCACGAAACGTGGACATCTGGGGATGTGGAGCCAATGCAGGCCAACCGGCCCGTGAAGGACAATCTGTTAGAAGACAGCGAGTTCAGGTTATTAACAGCCACCTGATGTGTGACCCCCACTGTCTCCTGCCTAAATGGCCCATTTAGTTTCAGCAGAGCTGCACCTGTAACTAAACCCCCCTGGGCGAGAGAGACCCTGCAAACACAAAGCTGGCAGTGCTTCCTTCCATTATTGGTTTCACAAGTTCAGACTGGGTGGTTAGAGGCAGACCCTCACTAGGAGGTCTCCGGCATGGCTTCAAGTGGACTGTTTACTGTGATGTGCTCTTCTAAGCCGTGGAATCCTCCAGAAGCAGTGGATCAAATGTAAATCAGCCCAGTTGATGACCGGCTGGAGCCATCGAGTCCTCCCAGAGAGGCGATTGGCTTCAGGATGTGGGAATATCGACAAATTAGCTGACATTTGCAGACAGTTCTGTTCACTTGAGAATGTGGCTTACATGGTGCAAATAAAAATGGAACAGGCTTGATTTCATTGCTTTGGATTTTGGGAGCGAGTGTCAGTCATCAAGATCGTCAGAGACGGCTGGTGGCTTTCTCTGTCCGCTAACTCTGCTCACTTGAGTAATCCTTCCTGTCCCCTGTGCCCTGAACGCTGTTGAGACTTTGATTTGTGTGAAAAATAAGGAAGCCTGTCAACATTCGGCAAGGAGGAAAAGAAGACCTGGAAGTTTCACTTTCTCTGCCATTGGGTTAATTGGGTTTCATGCTATACATGCTATGGTCCTTAGAGGGCGCTCAAATACATCCTTCCTCAATGCACTTCTCCTCCATTGAAAGTCCTCAGGTTTGGTCTTGGAGGGCAGCAGTGGCTGTGGGTTTTTGTTCCAACACAGTGGCTTAGTTAGAAGCCAGTTATTACCAGTAACAGAATTTATTTAATGGGATGGCGAGTTAGAGTTTTTATTCTGGCACATCAGGTCATTCTTACTCTGCAGATATTTCTGTTCTGATGAGATCATCTGAAAGATTTGTAGTCTGAAATGGATTATTCATTCTCAGCTATTTGTAGGGTCATTGCTATCCAGTGTATAGAATACTCATTGATAGATGGATGTGAAAGATTACAGTATTGGGTCACTGGCTGTACTACCTAAGGTGTGGGTGTGATGAAGTTTGATCTCAGCTTATCGTTTGCAGTGCACCACCTGTTGGAATGTAATTCAATATATGTAGTAATAAAATCCATTGAATGTATTGTTCCAACAGATGACATATCCCAAATATTTGAAGTAATAAAAAGTATTCCTGCAAATGGAATGACAATTGCAAAGCGTTTTGTGACGGGCCATCTTCTGGAATAACGGAGACATAGCAACCAGACAGACACACAGACATATCCTTTTATTAAGGTGCTTTATTGTCCAGTGTACCAAATACAGAGAGATTCTCCATGATGCTTAGATATTAAAGGTGTTATGTAATAGAGCGAGCAAGAGAGACAGACATGTGTGAAAGGTACTCCAAAAGAGGGTCATAATTGTCATGAGCACAGAGAACACGGACAAGCACTTGAATGAATTTTGTATCAATCTGTCTCTTTGACTGGTGACAGAGTGATGACGCATTACCATATTGATTAGCTTATGTAAATAAGAATTTCACTGTACTCTGTAAGCCAGACAATACTGAAACTCTAAAACCATTTTATAGCGCCTTTCACATATGTGTCTATATAATATAACACCTTTTACATCTCTTCATCACCAGTCATAACCCGGAGAACGGCGACATGTTGAATGTTACTTAACACGGGCAATTAAGAATTTCACTGTACGCTGCAAACGGGGCAACATTGACCCAATAAAGCTGTTTGATAGTGCCTTTCACTTCTGTCTATCCCTGCATTATATAGCACCTTTATGTCACTAATCATGGCACCAGACAGGCACTGTGTTGTGGGTAAATTCGCCCTCCACGTGAGAGTGCCGCCGTACTTTCTGTATCCGTGAGGAGGAGGAACCCCGATTAACCGGTCTGAGAATGTGCTTCCGTTGCGCTATTCAAAGTTTGATCGTCAGAGGGCGCTGTATGCTTTCTTCCTCAAGGTGTCCGTACTCCATGCAAATTTATTAATTTATTCACTTTTGTATTTGCTTCTTTAGTAATGAAGGGTTTGCTGGCTGTTATTGCTACAGATTTCAAGAGTGGATATTTAGGCATGTTCTGGAAATGATGAGTAACTGTTTTAAATATATATATATTATTCCAAAACGCACCCCTATAATGGGGATGCACGGTGGCGCAGTGGTAGCGCTGCAGCCTCGCAGTAAGGAGATCTGGGTTCGCTTCCTAACTGTGATTCTAAATTGTCCCAAGTGTGTGTGTGTGTGTGTGCGCGCCCTGCGGTGGGCTGGCCCGGGGTTTGCTCCTGCCTGTGACCCTGTGTTGGCTGGGATTGGCTCCAGCAGACCCCCGTGACCCTGTGTTAGAATATAGCGGGTTGGAGAATGACTGAATGAAGGGTTAACAGAGGTGGGTAGTTAGTACGAGCGGAAGAGCAGCCCGTCCCTTTAAAACAGCTGCGGTATTCAGCGATTTGCCAGACCTGCTTACTCCACCGCGGGGGCGCGGGAGGCCAGAGCTCATCAGAAAGCTTCGCATACACAGCAGGAACCGATGGATAGCGCGCCACCCGCAAAAATTCAGAGTTGAGGGCCGAAAACCACCTGAAGTGTACGGGTGCTGCTTTGGAGAAACTGGTAGACAGGATGGGTGATCTCCTTTGGGACGAATGGCCAGTTCTTGTTGAAACGTGTTCTGTAATGTGAACCCTTTATGCGCGGGACTGTCAGACACATGCGCTTATCCGGCTTTAAGCAATTAGAGTACATCAGGAACTAACCGGAACCACGCACGTTCAATTCAGACGCCGCAGAAGCCGGGCAGCACGCTCGCTGCCCAGTTCAGATCCCGGGAGATGCCTTTTCCTAATCTACACACGCGCGTGTTCTTTTATTTCCAAGTCAAGTGTGCGAGTTAAACGCACCCTTCCTGTATAATCAAATACACTACCAGTTAACTCATATGACATCTTCTCTAAAACGGTGATTTCATTATAATTGCATTTGTGTGATTAAAAGTTACCGAAACGTTGTCCTTTACAAAGACCGCAAGCAACGAAATATTCTTTCTTTTTTCAATATACTTAGATAAATGATTTTCATAAAACTTTGAATTGCTGTCACATATGATAGTGTTTTAAATTATGTATTATTATTATTATTATTATAATGTTTGGTATGAAACATCCTTAATGTGAACTTTTTTTAATTAGGCTTTATGTGATTTTAGTCAACTTTTTATTCTTTACTTTTGTTTTGAATTACGCAATATTATTATTATTAAAAACAAACTGTCATACAGTAGACACCCCAATTTTTAAGGATTGTGAAAGTCGCTTCTGGGATCGCTCCGGGATTTAGAGGTCACGAACTTTAAGCCTCATTATTTTCACATTAGCCCCGCCCCTGTCAAGACGAGCTGGACTGTATTGTCATCTGTGGGGGTTTTCTCGTATTGGTGGGTCAGGGAGCGTGGAATCAAACAGAAAAAAACTGACGTGATTTCAAAGCGTTCTGAAGAAATTCTTACGAGCATTAAAGTGACAAGAAAGAGATCAATTAAAGGTATAAACGACTCACCGATTGGGAAACTGGTTGGAACAAGAGCCTGTAGCCAAAAGGGGGTCCCAAAACTGAACCTGAGACCACCCATTGTGCCAGTGTGAGAATCGTGAAATTCCAAATGTGCTTCTTTTCCACTAGAAGTCATAAGCACATTGGAGAAGTGTGAGGTTTGATACCCACTCAACTAACACCTGAATCCATCTGCTGCGTGGGGTCTGAACCTCAACTCGGGTCCATCAGGCACCATCTGCGATCACTGCATGCGCCACTTCATTTGAAGACTTCAGTAAATAGCTGTGGTATTCAAAACGTTTCAATATCGATACGATTTTTGTTTGTTTGTTTAAACGCAAACAAACCGTTTTTCATTAAAACAAAAGAACTTGTGAAAGTGTTAAGAACCAGCAGCGCTGACCCGAATCCATCGATGGAGCCCTCTTCAAAAACCGATACGCAGTTCGTTGTTATCACACCTCATCCTGATTTAATTTGGATTAATTTGTCATTAGCATATCTGGAGTCTCTCAGATAACCCCACGTCACTTTTAATCTATCAGCATTTTAAAAAATCTTTATCTGTATTCATTATAATCCATGGGCAGCACGGTGGCGCAGTGGTAGCTTCTGCCTCGCAGTTAGGAGACCCAGGTTCGATTCCCGGGTCCTCCCTGCCTGGAGTTTGCAAGTTCTCCCCGTGTCTGCGTGGGTTTCCTCCCACAGTCCAAAGACATGCAGGTTAGGTGGATTAGCGATTTTAAAATTGTCCCTAGTGTGTGCTTGGTGTTTGTGTGTGTCCTGCGGTGGGATTGGTTCCTGCCTTGTGCCCAGTGTTGGCTGGGATTGGCTCCAGCAGACCCCCTTGACCCTGTGTTCGGATTCAGCGGGATGGAAAATGGATGTATGGATTATAATCCATTTATCATTGGCGTTTTAATTTATTTCTCATGCAGTATTCTTTTTCTTCCTCGTTATCATTTCTGTTTTATGACAGAGAATATTTCATCATCATTCCACCAGCTCATTTCCTTATCATGGTGACTTCCATCATGCAGATCGCTGCCAACTCTTAGCACTTGCACGAACGGCGACCCGGCTGAGGCGACAGGCCCCTCCGCTCCGCTCCGCTCCGTTCGGGTGCCTTGCCGAAACCAAACGACGAGAGCCGAGTCTCGCGTCACGTGATTCGCTCGTCTTCTCCACCAAGCACGCGCCCCCATTGCGAGTTTGCGCGAACTGGCGTCCCGCCTTCTGCGCTGTGAGGAGGACCCGAGCGCGAATTGGCCGAGGCGGGAGTGCGTCACAGCGGCAGGTGTAGCTGGGAGATGGTGTTCCTTCGTAAGTTAGCGGAGAGCAATTGGGAGTTTCCTGCGTACGTACTGTTGACAGGAGGTGTCAGGAGCGGACGGCCAGGTGAGAGTTAATGCTGTGGGAAGGCTTGCGTGGAGGGAAGGTAGAGTTGTGCGAGCACACTCACTTTGACCGCTGCGACCCAGGATGAGCGGGGAAGGGCATCGGTCGGCCCGGCAGCAGCGGTCACCGGTGAGCCGGCTTTCCCCTCTGTCGGGTGGCTAGGCGGTTATTCAGATGCGTGTTTCCGAGCCGCTCGGGTTTCTGCTGAGGACGTCGCCGGTGGCTTCGCGAATGAACACGACCTTCAGTCGGGTGGTTGGCTACTCGGGCGAATGAGGCGCTGCTGACAGGGGAGAGCATCCCATCCCCCTCGAGAGCGGTCGGTCGACTAGCCCTCCGAGGCTCCGGAGGACAGAATGCGCGTCTTTAAAGGTGCTGTGCTCCGTCCTAGTGAGGCAGGAGGTAGTTGGGCTTGTGTGCCAGTCATGTATCTGTTCACCGTGGGCTCAGTCTGGGTCGTAGTACCCGGCACAATAGTCTGTCCCAGTCCTTCATGCCGCATTCTGTATTGTAGAAGATTTGAACGCATTTTAGCCAGGAACGTGTTGCTATTGCAGACAGAATCTTAGGGTCCAAATTGGTAAAAAGAGAAAAATGCGTGCAGAAAAGGAAGAACGCAAAAGAACAGTTAACTAAGGCTGCTGGCATCAGGCTCGACTTGGGGTTGGAATCGTGGCCAGGTTTGTGCATCTCCGTTTGAATAAAATTGATTATGACAATGAGTACATATGTACCGTCCACAGCAGGGTATACAAATAATAATAATACTAAAAACGTAAATTCTGCACAGGATTAGTGCCCTTTCTACAGCTGGTTCTACAGCCAGACTAGCCTGTGGCTCCCCGTAGCCCTTTGGACTGATCCCGTTTAAGAACGCTGTTATGTTGGCCTTGCTGTATTGTAATTATGAGCACAGCACGTACCATTGCTGCCTCTCCTGAATGGGCTTCCTTCTTTTTTTACGTGTGCTTTTTTTCTGTTGGCTTCTTCCCATACTCTAAACGCATAAGGTGCTCCCAGTTGTCAGCAGTATGAGTGTGCCATGTGGTAGACTGGCATCCCAACCTCTGCCTGTTTCTGCTGGGCAGGTTTAAGATTTTACAGATGGATGTGCATGTAATACAGAAGCGGGGCTGAACATCATTTCTAATATGAGCAGCGTGTTTGTGTTTCTCAGAACATGAGCCATATGAGCAAGTACCAATAGCAGAGCTAGTTGTACTCGGGTTGGAGTGTCACGTCGACGTTACCTCAGCTACCAGTCCTTGTAGCAGTAATATGGGCCTATGTACGGAGTTCACTGAAATTCTTACTTACACGTCCAGCCAGCATGCAACACACCTCTGGTGCCATGACAGACAAGAAAACACAGGTCTGCTTTCCTGTTGTAAAGTATCATAAGGACAATATTTATTATATAGAACATTTTCATACAAATGATGTAGCTAAAAGATATTGCCTTAACATTTATCTGTCTGTGTTACTATTGCAGCAAGTCAATTTTCCTCCAGGGTCATTAAAGTGCTATCTGTTATTTAGCATATTTCATTTCTATGTATTTGTCTTAGGACCATTCTCTTATAATAGATAATTATTTTGTAGTGTAGTGCCTTAAATATCATTTACGTCTGTCTCATATAGCACCTTTTTATGTCTGTCTGTTGTACATAGTTGCCGTATTAATATTGTCTGGTTGTGCAGTTAAATTCTTCCTTGCGTGTCTGACCAACATGCATCATGTCGCCACTCTGTCAGCTGCATCACTGAAGTACAGAAGTTCAGTTTAATTTATATGAGACACCAGTCCTCTTGCATGGTGTTCTTCTTACTCCTCTTTGTTTGCTCCTGTTGCCTGAAGCCTTGTGGAAAGTCTGACTCTGTTTTTACATGTGGTAATATACTTAAGTGACGCTAATAAAAAATGACTTAAGTTTGCAGATGATGCCAGTTTCCTGAAAGCTCAGACTATCTTCTTCTTCTTTTGACTGCTCCCGTTAGGGCTTGCCACAGCAGATCATCTTCTTCCATGTCTTTCTGTCTTCTGCATCTTGTTCTGTTACCCCCATCACCTGCATCTCAGACTATAACCTGCATTATCTTTTTAAATTATGTCACAGTTTTAAGAAAATATGGAAAGTACAATATTGTTGAAGAGGGACTGCTGTGTGCTAAAGCAGACATATTTACTTGGGTGGTTTATTTGTACAGAAGCCTCAGCTTTGTTGTTCTCTCTAACTCTGCCTGTATAGAATATGAGGGTTTAGACAATTAGAAGAGACCATTCTGTCTATTAAGCTTGTTTGTTTAATCTGAGAGACTAATTTATATAAACCAGTCCTTGTGTTGTGACAGCTTTTAAGAGGATGTTGGTGGTACAGTAGCAGTCAACACTTTAGAACATACAAGTTTGACAAATGACAGGAGAAGGTTCAGTCCATCTTGTTTATTTTGTTATTTTGGAGTACTTGAAGGTAAAATGTGACAAATTAAACGAATCAGTACTAAGGAGTGGCTGCTGGCTCAGTAGAGCTGGTGCTGCAACGCTCGCCTATTTGAATTTAAATAACTTGTGTGAAATGCACCCTTGATGTTTCCTTTGATTTTTCCCAAAACATTTTTTTTCAAGCTACATGTTGTAGTTTCTTCTTGAGACTTAGTCACGATATGCAGACTTTCAGTTAAGTATCGCATGATGGCAGCAGAAAGTGATGAAACCTTAGAGCCATGAGGTGATTGTGTGGTCTGAACACACATGATTTTCTTTGTAACCACTTCTTCCATTTAGAAGTATTGTGTTTTTGCTTTTTGCACGTTTGCTTGACTGAGCAGACAAAGTGGGTAAGCGGAGTTGGAAGTGCGCAAGTCTACAGTAGAGGAACTGAATGTTTTTGGATATTTGGGCGTCCTTAAGGCTCTGGGATCAGGGGTCTTGCACAGTGATGCCGCTTTCCTTTTCTCAAACAACCAAATTTCTTTTAAACCTGTTGATTAGCTTTAACGTATTTGGTCCTACAGATGTCTGTGATTAAAAGCTTTGAGGTGTATTTGAGGAATTACCAAAAAACAGCTGAATGCTATCTAAAAGGGAAATGGCAAAACCCTAAGAGAAGCTTCCTTTTAGAACCTTGCAAAATTCAAACTATTGCGCTTTATTTTACTGGCTTCTTTTAGGTCATCTTCTTTTGTCCTTTTCTTTCCTTTTAAATGCCTTAACTCATTTAGAGTCCTTTAATGAAGTAACCCCCCATGTGCCTGCCATGTATTACCCGTTAGTTTTAGTATTGCTCAGGACAGAGAAGCAACGTGTCTTGCCTTCTGTACTAATGGGTTAGTGTCACAGGCTTTGTACAGTGCACATATCATAGCTTTTGTCAATTCTTCTCAGTCCAATTTAGGGTCATTGGGGAATGGAACCTCTCCTGACAGCATCAGGTGCAAGGTAGGACTGTACATCTCAGACCCTTCATTACACACTCAAATCCACATTAGCCTGATGTGCACAAATGGAGACATGGTGGGAAAATGCCCATTGATATGTGGGTGGCATACAGACTATAAAGAGACTGCTGGGCACTGGGTTTGAACCCAAGAGGCATCATCAGTTGAACCCCTGGTCTTAGAATGTGTCTGCTTGCCAGAGCGCCTAGTTTGTAACTTCACTTTAAAGCTAATGACATTAGCTGTCACCATTGAATGCTGCCATGCTCAAGGACTTTACATTCACCTCTGCTCTGGTCAGAGGGTCCCTATTTTGTATATTTCATTAACACCCTTTGCCAGTGTAGGAAGTAAAAAGGTTTGAGTACAATGGCAGGTCTGAAAATCAAAAGTCCACCTTATGAGAACACTTTAGGAGTCATAGTGAACTCTACGATAGGGGTGTGCGATATTGGAAAAATAAATATCGTGATATTTTCTGGGACTTTGACGATAACGATAATTCCAAGATAATGCAATGTATTATTTGAAATTATATTGAATTATATTTTTGTCATCTATAGCTTTACTTATCAGGTCTTTTTGTATTTTTAAACGTCATAATAAAATAAGATCACTTTAACCTAAACTGCATTTTATAGAGGAATCCCAAATTACTCACTAATCGCAATATGAAGCCTATGCCCAAGACAAGGTAGCCTCTTCCAGTTATTAATCCATAGTGCACTGACAACGTTAACCCCCGCTGTCTGTTGTCATGCAAACCAGGTGGTCTTCTCGCAGTGACCATGATGCCAGCGCATCTTTCAGACCTTGCGCAATGATGTCACCAGTGTGATCTTGTGGAAAGTAGGATGTCTGCCAACAGGAGCTTTGCAGTTGCCAGTTTTCGTCAATGAAATGCACTGTCAGGGAAAGGTATGGCTCGGGTGTTCCGAGGATCCGTTGTTGTGGCAAAATGTGAAACCTTTTGTAGTTTATGCATCAGAGTTTGGCAACTACAACTTAGGCAGAGCTGTTTGACTGAAATATTTTCGGCCAGGCAGGGTGTACCTTGGGTCTAAAGTATTCAAAAGTTGTATAAAACCATCTCTCACAACCGCTTGAATTGGCACCATATCTTTTGCGATGTAATTGGTGACGGCGTTTGTTATGTCATGCCATCTGTTGCTTTTCTTGTCGTAAGGCAATTTTTTGCAGAATGAGTCCGCTAAAGTTTGCCGAGTGTGTTTTTGTGCTTGTACCTTGGTTATTTTAGACTTGTGCAGTGTTCAGAGGCCATTAAGAAGGCTAACAGAATCTCAAGTTATATATATAGCGCCTTGATGTGCCGAGTACAAGTCCAAGGAGGTCATGCCGAAGCTTTATAGCACACTGGTGAGGCCTCTTCTGGAGTCCTTGGTGCAGTTTTGGTCTCCACGCTGCAAAACGGACATAACAGCGCTAGAAAAGGTCCTGAGAAGAGCGACTGGGCTGATTGCAGGACGGCTGGGAATGAATTATCAGGAAAGATTAAAAGAGCTGAGCCATTACAGTTTAACAAAAAGGAGACTCAAAGGAGGCCTGATTAAAGTATTTAAAATGATGAAGGGAATTAGTACAGTGGACTGAGACTGTTATTTTAAAATGAGCTCATCAAGAACACGGGGACACAGTTGGAAACTTGTGGAGGGTAAATTTCACACAAACATCAGGAGGGTTTTCTTCACACAGAGAACCACAGACACTTGGAATAAGTGACCAAGTAGTGTGGTAGACCGTAGGACTCGAGGGACTTTCAAAACTTTCAGAAGAATTAAGTGAATAGGACTTGTGAGCTTTGTTGGGCTGAATGGCCTTTCCTTGTCCAGATTGTTGTAATGTGATCTACAAATAGAGCACGTTGTAAAATTATTTACAGACGGTTTTACAGTTGTCACACAGGTAGAATAAGTGGCTTAGTCCGTGTCTGGCAGCGAGTCAGGGGTGAGCGTGTAATGCCTGGTGTCGTAGATGGTACTGTCCAAGTCTTCTTGGCTGTGTCCTATAAGATGTTGTTTTGATCCCAAATGGTCTGGTATGGTGGAATTTGAAAGTCAATGATTTTCATTCTGTGCCCAGTAGCGGTCTTGGTGAGACCCTATAAGCTAGCATTGCAGTGTACAGTGTGTGGAAGTAAACATCAGGGCTGTCATGCAGAGATTTGTGTTGCAGCTTCATGTGCCTTACACTTGGTTGTGTGTAGTTGGGCATCTAGAGGACAGCAAAGGGATTTCCCTTCTGTCTTCTCAGTGTCCTTCTCTTTATGTCCCCGCCTGCTAGATGTAAAGCCGAGCTGTTACTAGTGTAGCATTATTACAGGAGGCGAGTGTGCACTAGTACAGCGTGTACTGATAGCATCTGCACCAAGGCTGATAACGTGGGGATAGGTGACCTTTAGCACAGTGACAAAATGATGCTGGGTGAATGCGATGGTTTCTATAATCAAAGTCATTTGACTAAGAAAATCTGTTACTGAGCTAATGAAAACAGCGGGTGTGTCGAGACTGGATTGTCAAACCTAAATTCATTTGCATTGTGTCTATAGATAGATGGATTGTACTTTTTAGGGGAAATTTAGCCATACGTTAATGACATCTTGTTTGTTGGTAGCAATCTGCAGTGTCTTCAGGAAGTATTGAGACCCCTCATTTTCTTAGGTTTTGCTGTGTTGCAGCCTTACATTTAAAATCTCTGAAATTCATTTTTTATTCTTCATCAAACCACACTCATTACTCCAGAATGACAAAGCTAGAACTGGATTTTAGGAATGTCTGCAAACTGATTTAAAACAGAACATTGAACCAAGTGTTTGACACCTGAAATTTGGCTCAGGTGCATCCCATTCTATTGATTATCGTTAAAATGTTCCTGCACCGTTTTTTTTCTTTTTTTTTTGTGCGCAGTTCACCGGTGGTAAATTCAGTTGACTGCACCTGATTAGGAAAGGCACACTGCTGTCTACAGAAGGTCCCACAGATGACATTGTGTATCACAGTAAAAACCAGGAGGTTGATGGAATTGCCTGCATGGCTTAGAGACTGTGTTGTGTAGAGAGACAGGACTGGGGAAGGCTACACATCAGTTTCTTCACATTGAAGGTTCTGAAGAGCACAGTGGCCACCATAATTCTTAAATGGAAGAAATCTGGAACAGCCTTAATTCCTCCTAGAGCTTGCTGCCCAGCTGAACTGAGCAGTTGAGGTAGAAGGGCCTTGGTGAGAGAGGTGGTCATGCTGGCCGAGCTTCAGAGAACCTGCTGTAGGAATGGAGAACATTTCAGAAGGATAACCACCACTGCAATACTGCAAAATTCAGGCTTTATGGAGCAGAGTGGCCACATGAAAGGCTTCTTGGAGTTTGCAAAAAGGCACCTTACAGACCCTCATACTATGAGAAATGAGATTCTCTGGTCTGATGTAACCAATGGCAGTATCATGTCTGGAGGAAACCGGGCACTGCTCATCACCTGCCTAATACCATGCCAACGGTGAAGCATGGTGGTGGGAGCGTCATGCTGTGGGGTTGTTCTTTCAGGAGCAGGGACCGAGAGACTAGTCAGGGTCAAGGGAGAGCTGAATGGAGCAACGCACTGAGATATCCTTAATGAAAACTGCTCAGAGTGCTCCGGACTTCAGACTGGGCCGAAAGTTCACAAACCCAGGAGTGGCTTACGGACAACTCTGAAATGTCTTTGAGTGGCCTAGCTAAGGCTTTGGCTTGAATCCAGTCAAACATCTCTGGAGAGACTTGAAAACCGTAGTTCACTGGCAGTGGTGGCTGTCCTTCTGGAAGTTTCTCCCATCTACCCCCGGTTCATTGTAGCTCTGCCAGATGTCTGCCTGTCAGTCTATGTAAATTCCATCTTGCTCAGTGAGGACGGTGCTTCCTTGAAAGAGTTAACCTAATGAGGCCAAGTAAAGGGTAATTTTAACTCAATTTAAATAACAGAGACGCATCAACAGCTTGGCCAGGGCCTCAAACGTCATGGCATCAATCCAGAATGCCAAACAATGAACTGAACGTGTGATGGAGTCAATCGACAGTAAGAACTGACAGCATAGCTGAGTCAGCATCAGTACAGCAGAGTCCATTATGAAAGAATGTGATACTGGGATGGGCAGTCTGACTGTGGGAATTAAAAAGTGTATGAAGTTGGAACTTCTATGAAAATGTAGAACTGCAGATCCTAACGGACAGGCCTGAGGAGGAGGAGGAGCCACAAAGGTGAATGAGCATTTGCCAGTAGTGGCACAGTAGGAAGCTGGGACTGCAGGAAGGCTGGCATCAAAAGATCACAAGTGTATCAGTGCTTTAAAGTACCTGCTGACGCACATTCACAGCAGTCGGGTTGTAAATTTGAACTTAGGAAGTCAGCGGCAGAGTTCTGAAGGTTATTTTTTTTTTATTGAACACAAAGCCATTGCAGTTGAGCCGGTCAAGGAGAGATAAACCCGCAGCATTTGGTCTTTGTCTCCACAGTCTGAAGCACACATCAGATAGAATGTGAGCCAAATGTTTGATAGTTAAGGAGTTAAGGCTGAGTTCCTCGACATTCATTTAATGCTAACATCATATTCAAATGAGCAGTTCATAAAACTGTATGGTGTCACGGATGATGGTATTATTGTCACATTATGTTTAGCTGTTCAAACAAGCAGATGGTATGAAGAAACTGTGCTGGTCATGCAACTCGGAGACAAATAAATCTAGTAAGTAGGGCTTGAACCAGAGGAGTTAGCACACTGGCATCCAGCACTCAAACTGAATAGTTGGCAAGCAAAGTTAAACCACGGTGATAGCAAGAAACGTGGCGGGGGGTTTGGGGAATGTCACCAGACTGCATTGAGTGACAATAAGCACTGCCGTCTTTGTGTAGATGTTGGCAGTGGTGGTTGAAGTCGCCTAAAGTGAATCCTCTCTCTCTCCCTCAAAAAGTAATGTATCTGCTTGTTCACTTCTTAACTCTGTTAGAATTGTAAAGTGACACCTCACTGCTATGATGCAAGGATCTGGTGGATATGATCAACTGTACCCTTTGGTTCCTTTAGATAAATATCATACTTCTTTGAAAGTATAATGTTGCTTGTAGTTTCAGACGCATGGTAGTTACTTGTTAACAAATCTAAGAGGACAGCAGCTTTGGCCTGCTGCATATTGCAACCCTTAACTTGGCTTCTTTTGCTTTTTCAGAGGATTTTATGGACGAGTTCCTCGGAGATCAGTGTGTAAAATGGGACAGGCCACATCAGGGACTGAGCTGGATGCTCCTGAAGTGAGTTTATGTTACTTCCTTTTCGATGATTCTGTAACTAATCTCAGCATCTCATCCTTTCACTTCTTAAATTACTCTGTCCCTCATGCTTTTCAGTACCCATCTGTGAATGCCCGTTATGCTGTATTTGTTCATTTTATATCATTTCCTCTGTCTTTGTGGAGGCAAATATTTAGTGTAAGGGTGAGTTGCAAGGTGTTTGCCTCCAGCATGCATTTGCTTCTTCTGCATAGCCATTTTGTAAACTGAAAGAAGTCATTCCATAATGTTTTATATTTTTTTCCTCAGGACAAGCTAGTCAACATCCGGACATTTGTGGAAGATCAGCTGCAGACTAGTATGGTGAGTTGTCTTGATTCCAGAGATCACACAGAGAGTCAAGGTTACACTCCATTAAAAACAGCACCACCTTTAATCTGTACTGTCAGAGTTCCTTTCAGGGAAGAGGAGCTGCAGACTGAATTTATTTTTGTTTTAATATCTAGAATTAGTGATCCACTGTATGGCGTTTTCATTTTGAGTTTTATGATCCCAGAGTATTTTAGGCTTTGATGGGCAAAGTGCATCCCTGCCGTTCACGCCGACCGAATGTCTTAACCTTCTGTCACAGTCAGCACTATAAAGATTGTGGGTCCAGTTGTACTGCAGTGGTACAGAACCAAATGCTGTCTGCTGCTTGTTAAAGATTTAGGCTGGACACCACCATCCTCATGTGAAGACACCACAGGACTAAATTATATCAGGCACCACATTAGCAAATATTCACTTTGCTTATTTACAATCATGACCATCATTTGAGTCTCAGCATTTATGTGGATGCAAAAGAACTTTTATGGTTGCTCAGATAGTCAAAGCCTTGTGCGCTGTTGTGTTATGTTGATCTGATAAAGGAAGAGCGGCCACTGGGTAGAAAAATATGACTGGAAAAAAGTGGAAGTCAGTGGGTGGTGAGTACAAGCAGAAACACAAGGAGCCAAAAGAAGAACACAATGGCGCCCGGGCTGTAACGTCCCCAGTGACGTCCCATGTTTTCACTCTGCTAGTTGATTTGTTTCACATGCGTCTCAAGGACATGGGCTCCAAAAGATTTGTAACAAGGTGACCCACTTCATTAAAAAGCAGGCAAGGGATTTTAAAGTGAATGCTTGTTGATTGTTGTTATTTCTTCTGGGTCTTCACCAAAGTTAGATATTCACACTACATATTTTATTCTTTTATTGTTTTGTTTCTCCCTTTTCTGCTATTTCCAGGCCCCATTCTTACTTGTGACTTCTGTGTTTCATTTGACGTGTTTATTGATGGTTTTTCATTTAATGGTCTGTTCCAGTCTATGAGCCACCATCCAGTGGACATCGTGTGACATGAAATCAGAACTGAAATGACTGGAAATTGAGAAAGGGAGAGCAGACTGAGGTCTGAATAAAAGAATTCTCAATTATGTGTAGTGTGAAATGTGTAGGATACAGATGGATCAGGTGGACAGTGGGTCCTCAGACTAATTAATTATAACTGACACAATGCCAGATGACTGTAACCAGGAAGAAACAGTACGGCTGTGTGGTCAAGGTGGGAGTAAAGAGCACTTTGACAAAAACAGAACTGACAGGCCGACCAGCAGAGAACAGCAGCTGCACAGAGTATGTCTGGCCTTCCTTATGGGTCAGATTATATTATAGCAGATCTGAATTGCTGAGGGAGTTTGTCTGTGAAATACCCAGGTGTTGTGTTATTTCTTGTAGCACAGTATATCATGGAAGGCAATATTTTGGTCTTTCTAACATAGTGATGCAAGGATGAGTCCACTCCACTGTTTTCTCATTTAAGCTTTCTGTCTCACTGTGTCTGTAGATGGTGGGGATTATGATTGGTGCTGGCATCTCAGTTGTCCTAATTGCCATACTGATATTGTTTGTCTTCCGAAGGATCCAGCGAAAACGTGAGTAGAGTTGTGGGTGGTGTGCTTGGGTACTAACTGGAGCCTGGCACATATTAGTCTAGAATGCTTTGTTGCTAACTTCCTGTCTCCCTCATTTCCTTGTTCTCATGTCTGTCTCTGAACACCTTCACCTGTCCAAAGTCCCTGGATTTAGTTGCATCTCCTCTGATACTGTCTGCCACTGTTGGGTGTGCATCACAAAGCCCATGGGACACATTTACTGGGCTCAGCTGAATGGGAGGAGGAATGTTCAGAATATCCACAAAAGCTGGCTTTTTAAACTGACTTTACTCCTTCATCTGTACCCCTTTTTTAAAGGCAAGAACCCTCACTGGAAAGGGCACTGTACCATTCCCTGACCAGATAGCCACAACACAACTACAGTTACCTTGTAGATATTATACAGTTTTCCTGAATTACTGGAGGAACATGGATGATAAGCAAAGGCCACACTGAGGAAGCATGGCAATCCTGTACTTAACTGGGTACCACTCACTTTGAATTCTCCTCTCTGAGCCACCGTACCACCCATTGCAGATGTAGGTTTAAGTTTCTTTTACAGCACAACATAAAACAAGGTGACTTGTGTGGACTCGATAACAGACTTGTGCAGGCAGTGGTGGAGTGTTTCTGTGCTGCTCCTTGCAGTCTTTTTCTTCTCCACAGAGCTGAGCTAATTACCCCTTACCCTGCAGGGCATGTTTTCTCATTCTTCTGTAAATCAGAATTTATAGAGTGTTGCCTCCACTCCAGTAAAAACAGATCTCCTTTTTATGCTGGTAAATAAGCTAGAATTCTATCCATCCATTAGTCTAATTTTTTGATGTTGCTTTTTCTAACACAGGTTCACGGCAAACTGAATCTTAGTCTGTCAGTATCAAGCACAAAACACTGGCCAATGGTAGGCAAGGTACCAGTGTATGCAGCCCCAACAGTCACCCAGGTCAGCTTAGAGACTTCAGAGCTTATCTTTGGCCTGTGTCAGAGAGTCCACACAAGCATGCAACTCCACAAATAAAGCACGACAGGCAGGAATCAAACCAGGGTCCATGCTGCATAAAGTGACAGCACTGCTCACTGTGCCAGTTTGTCAGTTACCACTTCCTGTGTTTAGGGTGGGACTTTGTGTTACACAAATAAGCCAGTTTATATTACTTAAAAAATCCACAATTAAATGGCTGTGGCCAAACAATACAGAAAGATTCATTAATGCTGATACTAACTAACATTTGAGAATTTTCCTATAAAATGTCCTACCCACATTTGAACACTTCCTATGCTTTTAAACATAGTTCTGTTATATTTTACCATGTCAGTCAATCAACCTTTATTTTATATAGCAGGCAATTTATTAAAGTACTTTACAAAGCAAACATGAATACACGCAGTGTTGAGGCAGAGAGCGTGAGCATTTAGGATTCCTAGTGACCTTCTCACTTGAGAGGTGGCCCTTCAGGGTGGCTCCTTGTTGTGTGTCAGAAGCCCCTGGAATAAGCAGAACATTTTTTTTTTTTTTTTAAATCAAAAGAGTGGATTCAATTTTTTTTTTTTTTGCACTTTTCAGCTGAAAACATGTTTTTGTTTTCCCCATATTATATCAGAAATGGTCATTAATGACGGCAGTGACCATTGAAGAGCTCTTACTAAGCTTCATCCGTACTTTTTTATTATGGCCTTACAATTTTTGGCCCACTCAAGAACTTGAGACACAGCCTCTCCAGATTTCTGCATGCTATAGGTTTGTTGTCTCAGAGGACAGATGAACCTCTGCCTTTTATAACAGTACAAATGCTAACCGATAATTATCAGAATTTTCCATTAAACTCCAATTCAGAAATGTAAAGATTTTACATCTAGGACATCATGTTTTCCTGCTTGTTTCATGTGCATGGCCTAAATAACGTGCCTCATTTTTCCATTTGCCACAGATGTTCAGCCACAGGAGACTCCAAAATACCGATTTCGTAAGAGAGACAAAATGCTGTTCTATGGACGCAAAATTATGCGTAAGGTAAGCGGTTATATGATCTGTGTGACCTGTAGACCTAAGGGGTCATCCATCCATCCATAAGCTAGTGAACCTTAACGTAACAGCCTTCAATATGGCAATCAACTTTACGATTGTTGTCATGTGTGTACTGTACAGTGAAATCTTTACTTGCATGTCTCCCTCAACCAAACTGATGTACAAAAATACACCTTAATACACCAAATGCGTGAAGTCTTTTGACGATAGCTAAGATGTGGTGTTCAAAAGTATACATGTGCACTCTTCCCATGCCCTGTGTTTAGATTTAAGTATTAGCTTTGCAGCTACTGCATCTCGACTTGACTGGAATCTGCAAGTGGCTTACAAGCCGCAAAGTTTTTTTTCCAGTTGGTTCACTAGGATTGTAGGCAGCTATGAAAAATCCAACAGCTGTTCATTTCCATTCGTTTTATATTCAGTAAAGCACCATTCCTAATGACAAGTGCAGAATTCAACTTTCTTAATTTTTGTGAAGTGTTTATAATAATAGAATGTAAGCAAGTTATGACTAGAAGCAGCTTTACTTTAACTGTAATTCATGTAAAAGGTGAAAGAACAACTTGCCTTGGACACTTTTTATTAAACACTAATATTAGTCTATCATCAAATCGTATAAGGCCGTGGAAACTATAGTCAGAAATAAAGTAGGAGAGCAATGCATGACAATGTTATTGTACAGTAGAGGGCTGTTCTGGACTTTTTAAACGTTTTTTCATCCCACTCCCTCCAGTTTAGGCACAGAGACTCGCTTCATTCCTTCTGCAGCACTGAAATTCCATCCCATACTCCAAAGTATTCATTTGTTTGCCGTGAGACTCTGTAGTAGCGCAAACAACTAAATGTCGGTCAGATTCAGTAAACCCGTTGCCACAGATCTCAAACAGATCAGATCCTTTACTTGTTATTTGGTGTTTTGTCAATGACAGCTCATCTTTTGGCAGCAGTGCAGGATGAATGCCCGAGGTGCCAGATTTATGGCTGTTGTGTGTCAAAACTTTTAAATATCGATCAGCTGGTTTAATTTCTTGTTAATGGCAATGGAAAATGACTGCTGTGTATCAATCAATCAATCAATCAACATTTATTTATATAGCACATATTCATACAAAAAAATGTAGCTCAAAGTGCTTTACAAAATGAATAGAAAAATAGAAGACACAATAAAAGATAAACATAATTCAACATTAATTAACATAGAATAAGAGTAAGGTCTGATGGCCAGTGTGGACAGAAAAAACAAAAAAAACTCCAAAGGCTGGAGAAAAAAATAAAATCTGTAGGGGTTCCAGACCACGAGACCGCCCAGTCCCCTCTGGGCAATCTACCTAACATTAGTCAATTAGTCATTAGTTGTACCTGATTTTCTTTTGTTAATTTATGGGTTTTAAATGTTTTCAAGAGCCAGTTTACCAACATGTAGTTTCACACTAATGTGGATAAAATGCCTGATGTGACAATAATGTGCTTGCATTCCTATTGGCTGCAATGCTGATTTAGGTTTTTACAGCATCCAAAGAAACCAGGATTTTTACAGACTTAAATTATTTTGTTCTGGACTGCCACCAAAGGAATGAAGTTTGGTACCATGAGATTACCATGGAAATGTGGTTCCCAATTCTTCAGTTAGTGTTGGTTTAGAAGGTTTAGGAGGATCTTATGAGACAAAGTCATTTCAGTTCATGTGGAGTGGTAAACAAAATCAGGCCGTATGACTGGGCTTACCTGAGACTTTCAGAAAAGCCATGCATTTGATTCTGCACCTAAAAACTAACTCTCAACCTAGAAAGAGTTGTTAGAGGTAACTTTCAGTATTATAATAGGCAGTGTGCAGGAGACTATGAGTGCACATAATGGAGGAATGAAGTTGTGACATCCGAGGAGATCTGTGATTTAAGTTGATGTGTTCTCATTTCCAATGAGAGGTTTAGTTTTGATTTTGTGAGCAATCTTATCAATTTACAAATGAGGCCAAAATTAATGTGGTGGCCAGTACTGTAGGAGCAATAGAAATAATTCAGAAATGTTTTGGTCAGTTTTTACATCTGGAAAGTGCCTAGGGAAATCTAATTTAATGTAGACAAGTGCAAAGCGCTACACAGTGATTCGAATTACACTTTGAACAATACTGGCAAATGCTGAGCAGCAGTCTATGAACAGTAGGCTGGTGCAGCAGATTTTAGAGAGAGATGCAATAGTGAACATCCCAGGACCTGTCCTGCTGTGACAGGCTGAAGGAATTACACTTCCCTATGAGTGTCTGTGGATCCCTGACATGTCTCTGATCCTCCAGTGTCTTAATGCAGTATCAGCTTATCATTTCTGTTGAATGGTTTGTTTTTTCAGGAGACACACATTTAATGATGAAGGGTTTTTTTTTTTAGTCCAACTTTAAGTAGAACGATTTTCTATTACAAATGATATACTTAAATGCATGTGTATAAACACGCACCTAAATCTACGTGTACAGTAAATGTTTGAAACCAGAAAAAAGCACAGCACTTCTCATTAATTCAGTTCAGGGTCACAAGGAACTGTCTCACCACTGAATAAATGGATTAGAGAATGGAGGAAGGGATGGATGGATGGATGTCGTCAAAGCCATTTAAACCATAAATCACATTGACATCATAATTAATGATTATCTGTACTTCTTATGACACTTTGAATCTTGTGATTTGGGACACCAGTGGAAATTACGGAAGCTCTTTCATGACAGACTCCAGTATTTCACACACATTTTGTGGCACTGTGACTTAAACACCAGAGTCATGTGACTGAGGGAAAACCCTGACAGCTTTTGAAGTATCTGTGATGAGAATAGTAGGATACGTCCGCTGTCCCAGAAAGCTCAACAGACTGTCTGTTCTACGCAGTTTGTCTTTCTTATCCTGCTGTGAGTCTTTAGGCAAATTGCCAGGCAGGGACTCCACATGTGGTGTGAGCTTGACTGTGCGTGACTGGGGTGTCCTTAGTACATGTACAGTACATGGTCTCCATATGGCTATGAGGAGACCAATGACCACCCGACGTGTGTGCTACTGTTGTTAATCCCTGTTTTAAATTTGAGATGCTAAAGCTTTATTTTAATTCTAATGTACGTTTATGTAGATTCTGAATCCAGGAGTATGCGTATGAAGGCACCTGTGCAGGTCACAATGCACTATAAATAGACACAGAGATGAAAAGCTTGAAAACTGAGGAATAATCCTCAATTATTTTTTTCTCTGCTGTGCTCTGAATAATCACCAGTCCTCTGGTTTATTCATATGGCTGGTTTTGGTCTAAAATGAAGCTCAGTTATAACCAGGGTTAGTGTAAAAAGCTTGGTATCAAATGATGTCTGATGCAGTTGTGTGTATTTCAGGTTTCCCAGTCCACCTCATCTTTGGTTGGAACCACTGCCTCCAGGCCACGCTTGAAAAAGAAGCAAAAGATGTTCAACATTGCCAAAAAGTAAGTATTACCAAATGACAAGATGGTCTTGAAGGGCCTTTCTGATGCTGTTTAATACATTTGTGAGGTCCCATCCAGTATGCTAGGAGCATTTCTGATGACCATATTATGAGAAGGATGTCAGAACATTAGAACTACCAGATGTAATGGGATTTCTGTCCCTCCATTAGGGAAGAAACTACAATTAAATTACTTTTTTTTACTGTGAGCAGCTGCCTAATGGCACCAATGAAAGCTGATTATGTGTAAATTTCACAATAGCGTCATAACCATGAGATTGAAAGGAGCCCTTTGGGGACATTTCAAGGCCTACTCGATATTCATTTAGGTGTTCAGGAATAGGAATTGAGCTGAATGCCTTCTTCGCATGAAAACTTTTCTCTTGCGGTTTTTAATTTCTGCAAATCAAAAAAGAAGGCGGCAAAAAAAGTCTACAACATCAGAGCAAAAAGGAACTTGCAAGAAAAGAGATGCCACGTTAGATAATGCCTTATTTGTCCCCAGGACTTTACAGAAGCTCAGAAAATAAAGAAATACATAACTAAACAAATAAATAAATATTACATAAAAATAAACAAGTCATTCCTAATGGCATTCTCGTCAGGTGGCTTTACCTACTTTTACACTTTTGTCCATAGGCTTTTGTCACAATTTTATATTTCATGTGACTGTTCATTTAAAAATGTACTCAAGTGCTTAAGTGTGACACTTGTTAGTATGCAGGACTGGTATGTGGTGCCCTGTACTGGTGAAATCTCCCCGATTTTGATTTTGATTTCGGATCATTTGCTTGCAAGATCTATTTTTTTTTTTTTTTTGGTCTAACCAGGATCCTTCAGTTCAGGAAAGAAGTCCCCACCCTGCAACAAAAAGAACCCCCGCCTTCTGTCCTAGAGGCAGATCTGACTGAGTTTGATGTGGCCAACTCACACCTACCCTCTGAGGTCCTCTACATGCTCAAGAATGTCAGGTCAAGTTGTTTTTACTTACTTCCTTAATTTATTAATTTTGGTTTCTTTTCCGGTAAAACCTGGAACTTTCAACATAGAAACCAGTACTTCACACACATTTTGCCGGACTGTGTCATAAACCACAGAGTCATGTGACTGAAAAACTCCTAATGGCTCAAAGCGAGTAACTTCTTTAGCTGGAACATGAAACCAACAGAGAAGCTGAACCAGCTGCCCTGATATCTCCAAACATATTAGCTTCAGCCTGTCATGTTCGGTTTCCTTTTTCAACATACAGGGTGCTGGGACATTTTGAAAAGCCTCTGTTCCTGGAGCTCTGCAAGCACATGGTATTCCTGAAATTTCAGCAGGGCGAGTATGTGTTTCGTCCTGGTCAGCCCGACAGCAGCATCTATGTTGTGCAAGATGGCAAGCTGGAGCTCTGTTTAGCTGGACAGGTATGGCTCTGGGATTGGAGGGATGTTGAGGGATAACGTCTAGAGCAACATTAAGAAAACAGTTGAGCAACGTGTGATCAAAGTGCCTCTGAAGCTGTCCCAGAAAAGCCTAGAAAGACCAAACACAAAAAGTCAACAGTTGTTCTCACCACAATACGAGAACCCATACATCATAAGTAGTGACTCACATAATACACTGATTCTTACTTCTTTTTGATGAATGTTGTATTCCAATGGCGAGAATACTCTTTCAGTCAAATTCCCACCACTCTGTGGCCCTGCATGAAGGTTGATTCCCAAGTTCATAACAACGTCAACCTGTCACTTTCCTGTCTGGACTCATGTCTCCACTACAGTAATAAAAACTTTACTGATCATGAATGAAGTTGCAAATGGTGTGGGCCAGGGTGTTGTGCACACATGTTGTGCACTACCTGTTTCCACAGGAATAAACACTTAAATTGCAGTAACTATTGGTAGGAACTTGGAGGCTTCCACACTTGGCTAGTCTTACCTTCTGATAATGCATCAGGATAGCCACTAGAGGTCACCCATGAATAATCATGACATTCTCAAACCTGCTTAATCCAATTCAAAGATATTTGAGAGAAGAATCATTCCTGACTGGAGCCAACTGAATGCACATGCGCACCCAGGGCCATTTTGGATTTGATAATTAACCTAAGCAGTGTGTCTTTGGAGATGTGGGTGGAAAATATCGCACAAACACAGGGAAAATGTGCAGACTTCACTGTGGTGCAAAAAGTTGGTAAAAGATAATCTTTGCTGAAAGTTTTAATTATTCTACTGCTGCTGTTTTCCTGGTTATTTGAATAAGACAAACAACCTATATACATACCCCTAATGGCAGGGCCCTTTAGCACATACAGTACACTCCGCCACCTACTCCCTTGGCATCAATTTGGAACCGCCACTTAACCTAAGCAGCACATTACTGAGGAGGAACCATTGGATATGGAGTTGAATAAGTGCTCAGTGTACAAACAATAATCCACTGTTAGTTTACAGATCACATTTACAGGGGTCTTTATGACACAACTGCCGTCATGCTTGTGTAGTTGGAGCACCAGAAAGTGCATTCATTTTGGAGGGAAGTGAACCCTTCTGTATTATAAAGTGAGTTCATAAACTCTGTCACTATAATTCAGTTATTCGCACAGTGCAAGTCTTCGCAGACTTGATTAGTTTCACATAAGAGGCCAGTGGTGATGGTTCAACCTGTATCGTCTTTATTTGTAACACGGCACTTGAGCCACTAGAGATCACCCTCTTTGAAATTCACCTCATGGTGATAATAAACAAATAGCCATGACTGAAAAGAATACAAAAGTGTATCTGGAGATGGAGTTGAGTTGTTGTCCTTGTTTGTTTCTTCCTGTCTTCTATGCATTCTGGGAGTTGTAATATCTCTCCGCTATAAAACATATGTGTCTGAAGGTGAGAGCGTATCCCCAAGTATCAGATGCCTTTATTTTACCTAGTGAGATGATATTAAACTGTGTGACTTCCACTCCATTATGTCTCAGTGGGAAAGCAAAGAGGAGCACGCAAATGCAAGAGTTAATCTAATGGGATTGTTTTTGTTTGTATTGCTTTGTTGTCTGCTTTGAAGGATGGGAAGGATGCCGTGCTGAAAGAGGTGTTTCCAGGAGACAGTGTCCACAGTCTTCTCAGCATCCTCGATGTTATTACGGTGAGTCTTCTCTCTCTTGATTTATAAGCTTATCTTGTATGTAGTTGCATAATCCAGGCAGTAACAAGTTCCACCCATGTGTTGCAGGGTCACCAGAAGCCCTATAAGACGGTGTCTGCCCGTGCTGCTGATGTCTCCACTGTTCTTAGGCTCCCAGTAGAAGCCTTCCTGTCAATCTTTGAAAAGTACCCCGAGAGCCTGGTCCGCGTGGTGCAGGTACAGGGAATGGACCATGTGTCTGAGTCTTATGTGTGCAAGGGATGGACATGTCTTTGCTATGCTCTCAATGATGCAGAAGATAAAACCTACCTAAAAGTTCAAAGTGGGCAGAAAATGGCAAGCTGAATTAAGCAGTAGCAGCAGGGGACTAATGTAAACATGTATAGTACATAAGAGCAGGTTGAGATGGTCCAAGGGTTCTGACTTGTACCTTTCAATTTAAAATGCTACAGAAGTCTAGAAAGGGTGTCTGTCTCCTTCTTTAAAACAGTTCTGAGTTAATGTTGCTATCAGGCACTTTGTATCTTGCGACCTGGTAGGTGTCAGATAGGGTGAGTGGGGTGTGAGCTGGCAGTCACGTCACAGTTTAGTTTGTTCACTCACTCTACTTCGTCCAAACATGTATGTGTGCCTTGGGCTCTAATGGCATGGTAGAGTTTTTGTGGTGTTTAATCTAGAAGCCTTGAGAAACAACATCCTGAAGCCTCTTTAGTAATGGTGATGGGATGGCTCAGGGCTCTCACAAGCAGTGCTGTTCCACTATTGGACTATAAATACTTTTGTCCTGCTTTTTCAGATCATCATGGTCCGCTTGCAGAGGGTCACCGTTCTGGCCTTGCACAATTACCTTGGCCTGACAAATGAGTTGTTCAGTCATGTAAGTGTTTTGAATGGGCAAAGTGGGGATTTCAGCTTGGCATCCAGTGCTGGGTGGGCAAGTAAAAAAAAAAATAAAAAAAAGAGGTGGATGTATCATATAAGCAAACATACTGCTGTTATTATTTTGGTTATTAGTCACACTTTATTGATGGTTGTAGTAGTACTAGTAGTCATTGTCATGCGTGTAGTGAAATTCTTTCTTGTATGTCCAAACAAGAAGCAACACATCGCCACTCTCCGGCACCATGATAAGCAAGAACATATTAATATATACAATTAATTTTAATAATTAGGAAATGCATATCCGCTTACCGTATTTACTACTTGCTCTTGTTTCTGTGTTTCTAAAAATGATAATTCTTTGTGACTTAATTTAGCGTTTAAATGTTCTGCCGACATTGGCACAAGTTTACTTCTGGCCTAGACGAATGATACCAGTGTGTGCTTTTGAAAAGAAAAAAAAAATGCTGTGGGCTTTGTAGTTGGATGTGGAACTCCTAACCTTTTCTGCTCTTCTCAGGAGATGCAGCCTCTTCGTTTGCAGCCTCAGTCACTCCACCAGGCCCGGACCAGTCCCATCAGGCATAGCAAGCGTTTCAGCAGCATATGCACTACTGAGGAGAATGCTGGTAAACCAGGGGAGGTGACAGCCGCCAAAGAGCTGAGTAAGTGCTAGCAATGAAACCAACATGTTGTCCTATTTCATCCAAATCCAACCATTGCACATCCCTTCTTTTTTTACTTGTTTCATTCATTACTCTGCCTTTATCGGTTGTAAAATAAAATACAAGGTAAGCATGGAAAGGACTGAGGTCCAGAATGGGAAACCTCATTTAATATGGTGAAAAATATGATTGGGCAGTCACAAGAACAAGAGAAAGGAAGGCACTCTTCATTAATTCACGGTGGCTCCAGTAGTTGCTTCCAATGATTGGCTTCATTTAAATTGTCTTCTCAGGGAAATGTAGCTTGTATCTGTACAACCTTAAATGCTCTCCCCCTCATATTCCCTTCTCTCAGACCCTGTAAAGCACTCATCAGGCTCATGTGTCTGATGCTTTACTTGTCATTTGAAGGAAGATGAGGGGTGGGATCATTCATAAACTGAACTAAGTAGAAGCTTTCCTTCTCTAGACTCTCTGTTCCACCACATACAGGTACAGAATGTTTATATATTTGCACCATGTGGGCACTGCTGGTGTTTGCCACTCATTCAAGGTTATACGTGGAGTGAGTGGTAAGGGATTGAACCTTTGATCCAACTTCTTAGCCGTCTTGGGGCCCCAATATATGTAGAAGTGCCAAACAGGCCATACACTTGGGCCTCACAGAGTCAGTGCTGTATGTTTACAGGGTGTGTATAATTCAGCTGGTCCTTGATAAGTTTGAAAGCATTATATAAAATCACATCTTCTCAAGGTGCTCTACAGGTACAGCACAATTGTTTCCATATTGTGACAGGGTGTGTAGGCACTGGTGGGCAATGTAAGTGGTCAGACTTGAGTCTTGTGCTTCATAGGCATATTCCACTAAGAAGTATCTACTGCAGTGAAGTGTGGTGTGATGCAAGCAGGCAACAAACCACAGATGACTCCTTCAGGGTCACACAGCAAACCTAACCTGCATAATGCTTTAATTTCATTAAATCTTAGCCCATAAACAATTAAATGAGCTAGCTGGTAGATGATATAATGCAGTAAACTGTGATTTTGTGTTTTTTTAACCTGCAGGTGATACTGTCAAAATGGCATTGCAGGAAGGCACCACAGTACCAACCCTCAGCAGAGCTGTCTCTATGCCTGTCGATATCTCAGGTACTGTATTAATATACTGTATTAATAAGCCAGTGACTATTAGAGAAATTGTGCCAGGGTTTCCTGATTTAGATTGCTAGAGCCTGTGGTAACATTGTAATTTTCATATAATCTCTATGTCGTGATGTTGTTGAGAAGAATTGTGAAAAACATACAAGGGTGTGCAGACTTTCACAATGCCATATCCTATCATTTTTTGTCTGTTTCGCAAAAATTAGCCAGGAAGCCTGAAAACATGGCAGGGTTGTAGATGGGAACCTAAGCCACAGTCTTACATTGTTACTTCAGCCTTATCCTCTCCAAAATGGCGAAGGAGGATGAGGATTCATAACTTCCATCTGCTAATGTCTGTGTTTGCTCCTTTAGGGATGCAAAGAGGACGTCGATCTGATTTTGACATGGCCTATGAGCGAGGAAGAATCTTGGTCTTCCAGCAGGATGACGGCACATCTGGACCACCAGCCTTCACACGAGTAAGAGGAGGAGGAGTGACACATGCCACCATGGTACCACCTATAGGCTCCACCTTGGCTGTAGGACAACATTATTACTAGAACACAAAAGAGCTCTCTGTAAAATGAAATACCATTTCATAAAGTTTCTTTTAGCTGTTCCCTGTCTGTAGTCTTAATTCACTGGGGGTCCCTCAGATGTGCCTTTATACCTCCACTCGCTCTCAGTGTCTGTCCTTCTACTCCAGGGTTGAAAGTTCGGCAAGTTCACCTTGCCCTGAACGGAGTTTGTCATTTACACCCATGTTAATGGTGATGCTATATGAGGGATCAGCTTGAATTCTTATGGTGGTCTGCTGACATTGCTTACCAATATACCCCCTCATCTGGTCTGGTTATTCTTTCTCCTCTGCCTCTCATTCTCTGCTTTTTTTCCACCAATAAGGGCGCTTCATTTTCTGTAGTCAGATTTAGTTATCTTCTGGCAAAATATGAAAATCTGCAGCCACTGGTGGCCCAAGCCTACACTACATGTCTGCCATCACAGAGGACAGAAGTTTCCTTAAACCACTAGTCTCACACAAAGCTCTACTTTTGTTTCCCCTCTGCTCCTCTGAAAAATTCTTGTTTTCTTTTGCCAAGCTTTAGTCTGCAGAGCAACAAAGAGGTGACTTTTCTTAACAATCATTTCCTTTCAGTCCATTTCTCAGGAACCACGGGAAAGGAAGTCTGTGATGGTGGAAGAGCAACCG
Source organism: Polypterus senegalus (assembly GCF_016835505.1). Classification (NCBI taxonomy): domain Eukaryota; kingdom Metazoa; phylum Chordata; class Cladistia; order Polypteriformes; family Polypteridae; genus Polypterus; species Polypterus senegalus. The sequence goes on from NC_053165.1 coordinate 77,625,737, forward strand.
TCTGGGGTGTTCCTGTACCCTGATGAGGACTCGGCAGACAGTTTATTTGAACCACTGCTAGGGCGGCAAACATCAAGTCTCTTTGAAGAAGCCAAAAACGAAATTCTGCGACTAATGTGCATCGAGGTAAGTGAACATTATTACTCTGCTGGCCTTTGACTTGAATGTGTGCTAGATATGTCAACAGTTTACAAGAATGGAGTGTAAAGACAGGCAGAGCTCCACTGGTGCCTGGGACTAAGAAATGTGACAGACCAAATGCAGATTAGCAAGAGACTGATTAGCCAAGAGGAGGAATTTACAGGAGATATTAAATGAATACTGCCCCTCCGACTTGGACTTGATCACATCATCAACTGCAATGATTTAACTGTGTTTATCCAGGTTACAGGTTAGCCAGTTGCCCCTCAGATGTTTTTTTTTTTCCTTGGCACCTTCAACCACATCTTTGGTCTTCCTCTGGGTCTTATCCCTTCCACCTCCATCTTAACTCTCCTTTTCATCCTGCTTTTTGCTCCACATACCAAAACCACCTTAGTCTTTATCTCTTCAGCATATCGCCTATTGGCTCCATACCTAGTCTTTCTCATAGCTTGGCATTCCTCTTACTCTGTGACAGATCACACATCCAGATAGTTTTTCTCATCTGTGTTCTTTCCAACATTGCTTAATGTTATGCTTTCATCAGCCAAATCTCATTCCCATACTACACCACTTACAACTTTTAAAAACTGTTCTCTGCAGTACTTGAAAGGGGCCTTTAAATGTCAGAATGAATGATGGTTGGTATCTCTCACCCTTGCTATCAATACTATGCCCACACCACAGTCTGCACTAAACATGTCACCTAAGTAGCAAAAACTTCATACTTTAGCATTCTTCATTGAAAAAGCCAAGAGTAACAGGAATTTTGTGTTTCAGGATGCCTCTCTATTAAATGGTCGGGTTACACTGCATCATGCCAAGGCCGGGACTGTTCTTGCACGACAAGGAGATCAGGTGAGTGAAGGAGCTCACAGTCTTATCTTTGCTTTAGTTTAAAGGAAGGCACAGCAGGTGATTTTTGTAGCCTAAGAGTGCCTTGTCCCTGGTTTTCAACCTGGTCAGGATGCTTTCTGAGGAAAAAGTCCTCCAGTATGGCCACTATAAGCCCTTTCCTTGTCCTGTTGATTTAGTGTTCCTTCTGTCTCTGTTGGCTTCTATTTAGCCATCCAACACATCACACTTCCAAGGGAAAGTTGGCTCTAAACAGTATAAAAAAAATAATAAAATACATTTAGAATACTAGAGAAGTACCATGGGCATCTGAAAATACTTTAATGAATTGTGGATGGAACATGGACAGGCAATTTGAATTTTATAAAATTGCATCTAGAGATGGAGCTGTGGATGATTATCTTGAATGTGTGAGCATCTGAAAGTGTCCTCTCTGTTATATCTGACTGTGGACACTCAGAGGTTTTTTTTACCCCCAGGGATCCTGCTGACTGGAGTTTTTATTTTTCCTTTCCTCTGTTGTTGTCATCTGGCCGTAGTTCCACAATTAACTGATAAACAGCTATTGTTAAGCTCCATTTGTTTTCCCGTCTGCATAAACAAATTTGTCCCTTTCGGTGTATTCATTATATAATTATTAATTTGTAAAGTCTGTAATTCCATTTACCTGTGAACTTTTTTACAGTGCTCTGAGCCTGCACTCAGTGATGGGGTTTTATATAAAAATAAACTGAATTCATTCATTTCAAGGAGTTAGACTCCATCTCTACAATATATAAAATCCTTTTACAATCCCTTCCTTTCAAAGATCCAAGAGGACACTGGGAAAATGACCTCTCAATTAATATATTAGAAAAGGAGTGGAAAGTAGCAATGCAGAGAATTCACTCAAGCTCCATATGCTCAAAGCATACAATTATACAACTCAAAATTATATATCGAGCACATCTGTCTCGACTAAAACTCTCCAAAATGTTTCCAGGACATGATCCAACCTGCGAACGTTGCAACCAAGCCCCAGCCTCACTAGGTCACATGTTCTGGGCCTGCTCCAAATTAACATTATTCTGGACAAAAATTTTTAATTACCTCTCAGACAGTCTTGGACTCACAATCCCTCCTAACCCATTAACAGCTGTGTTTGGGGTTCTTCCAGAGGGTCTTAAAGTGGAGAAAGACAAACAAACTGTGATTGCATTCACTACACTGTTGGCACGCAGACTTATTCTGATAAACTGGAAGAACCCAAACTCTCCTCTTTTAAGTCAGTGGGAAACTGATGTGTTATATTATTTAAAATTGGAAAAAATCAAATACTCAGTTAGAGGATCTGTGCAGACTTTTTTCAAAACATGGCAGGATCTAATCAGTAATATTTTGAAATGATTTCATAAAGCACAGAGAATTTGTTGATTTAGGTATTTTTAAAAGCCTTAAATTTTACACCGTTTGGCTTGCTCTCTCTCTCAAGGGTGGGGATCGATCTGTGCTTAGCATAATTCTTTCTTTTTTTTTTTTTTGTAAAAACTTGATTGCTATGTATTGATTGTAATAAAATTAATAAATAAATAAATAAAAAAAAAAAAAATAAACTGAATTGAATTGCTTCTTTATGAATTAGAAAATCCAGTTTGTGTCTTTTTTCTGTACACTGTGGGCCCTGTCAGGTGAGAGGACTCTCTCGTGATGGCACAAACAGTCAAAGGTGAGGACTGAACTGGCATTCTTGAAAGTTGCCGTTTAACTCCTTAACCATGAGGGGGTTTCACTTCCCAAAAACGGAGTATTAAACTGTGAAAAGGTGGAATAAAAACTAAGAACAAGGTTTAGTACAGCGGAAGAAGAGATGCACATTGAACTGAGGATGTTTGAACATGCTGACAGTTGTGCTGCAGGAGGTCTGCTTATAACTCGTATGCATTTCTTATGGGGTGTGATGGGGTGTCCTACACACAGTGTGGCTGTTGCAGTCAAAGCCACCCAGTCAGTTGTCCTCTGAAAAGTCAGTGAAGGTCACATGGGGTTTCCAGTTTTGGAGACTCAAAATCAGGTGCCAATTCAGAAGAAAATTGTGGCCTAGCCCTGTACCTCATTTAAATTTCAAAGACTGTGGCATATCTGGGGTTACTATCAGAATGGGAGTTGTACCTTCTCACTATAACTTTGATGTGTACATCTGACCAAGTCTTCCAACCACCTGATACATTGAGCTGCTTCTCCTTGATGCCTCTTGCAGGATGTAAGCCTTCACTTTGTGCTGCTGGGCTGCCTTCATGTGTATCAGAGGATGATTGATAAACAGGAGGATGTGTGCTTGTTTGTCACCCAGCCTGGAGAGATGGTGGGGCAGCTGGCTGTACTGACTGGGGAACCCCTCATCTTCACCATCAAGGCCATCCGGGACTGCACTTTTCTCAAGATTTCTAAGTCGGACTTTTATGAGTGAGCATATTGTTCTCTGCAGCGAGGTCGGAAAGCTAAATTTGTAATTTATAGCCTTAACTGTTGTATATTCCTTGCAGGATAATGCGTGAGCAGCCCAGTGTTGTCCTAAGTGCAGCACACACAGTGGCCATCCGGATGTCCTCCTTTGTCCGGCAGATGGACTTTGCTATTGACTGGATGGCAGTGGAGGCCGGGCGAGCTCTTTACAGGTTAGCATCTGTTCTTTGTGTGATCTCTTGAGGAGGGTCCGCCTGTTTACTTAATGTTATTTCATCATCACCTAGTCTCAGTAACCTACAAATCTGCAAAGAATTTGATGTTTGTGTATATTTGGACTTGAATACACATACATATGAACATTTTCATCTCTATTGATTGACAGCCCGTCAACAAATAAAAGGCCACACAAGGACTCATTCGGAACCAAATTTAGATGGTATTCCAGTGAGTGTCATATATAATAATAGAGTGTTCCCAGTCTTAAGGTGGACACTACTGAGGAACTTGAAATAAGACACAAAGCTTATTTAAATGTAAGATGGATTACAGATAGATTGACATTTTGTTTCCTTAATTTAACTTCATTTGGACTAAAAAGAAATATGAAGTAAATCTTAGTCACAATACTTAATATTTTAAAACTAAAGCAAGATTACATGAATGTATTGTGAGTCAAGTATCAGATTCAAGTTTATTGTGATGCGTATCAAATTTGCCCATACCATTAATTTTTATGTAAATCTTTCCTAGTGAGCTTTATTTTAAAATTCTTCACACTGGAAAAAATCAGACTGGACATCACAGCAGGGAGGGCTCTTTGTTTTATTGACACACATGGAGAAATACAGGACTCTAGGAAGTGTTCTGAAACTTATTGCCAAGTACACTCTGATTTATACAGTGAAGTAAAACAATTCAACCTTTGAAGGCCGATTCTTGCAGAATCGTTATTTATCTTGCATAACTATGGTTACTGCCTCCAAAGTTCTTCCTTGTCTTTGGCAGAGCTAGTTCATTATGCCTGAGTGTTCGTGATAAACTGAGAAGCAATAAGGCTGGGAAAAAAAAAAAAGTATTACTGTCTCGAAGTGGAAAGCTACAGTCAGAACATTAATGGTCTCGGGCTAAATATCATATAGTGCAAAGAGCTTATGCAGGGTATCTCATAATGCTTTATAAAATTTCACAACACATCCATAAACTTATTTCCCAGTAAACTTAATTTTTAAAGCTCATATTTGATCTGATTATTACCCTCTGTACTGAATATTTTAATTGGATTCTCCATATTTTTGTAGCTATACACCATCCATGAACCCTCATCTGCAGTTGTGTTACACTTTAAAATGCTCCTTTGCTTACCTGTGGTTGAGCTCTTTTCACCTCTTGAGGAGTTGGGTGTTCCTTATGATTTCTTTGTGATTTCATGTCACCCTGCATATTCTTCATCATTCTCAACATCTGAACTGTGCTATTTAGTTAGTAAGGCTTCGCTTTACCTTTTTGATGTGATGTGCTATCTTGGTTGCCACCTCCTTTACTTACATTTGGTGCGTGAATTAATTTCTACAGTCATTTTTTTTTTTATTTCATTTGTATCGGTGCTTCCTTCTAAATAAAGTAAATGTTGATTGAGGCAGGTAAGGAACAAGGAGGAATGGGACAGTGTATGCATTACAGAGGTCAATCATGTTTGGCATCTTTTGCAGCCATGAGGTGTAGCGCCTCCTCTTCTCCCACGTTTCTCCTTTCTCATACAGGCAGGGTGACCGGTCTGACTGCACCTACATCGTCCTTAATGGTCGCCTGAGATCTGTGATCCTCAAGTCAAATGGCAAGAAGGAACTAGTTGGCGAGTATGGCAGAGGAGATCTCATCGGGGTGGTAAGTCTGAAGGGGTTTGACATTTGCCTTTGTGCTTTCTATCACAAAATGAAGAAATTGGATGCCTTTAATTTCTTTTCCATGAGATTGTTTTGCCTATGTTGGTTAACTTCATGCTTGTTTTTTGTTCTTTGCTCGAGAAAGTGCTTGGGTGAATGACAAACTAGACCAAATTAATGTTTAAGTTTTGAAAGTCGCGTTCATTGGTTATGTTTATACGATTGGCTTTGGACTGTCATGTTTGCCAGGTATGTTTGACTGTCCATGTTTAGCTAATCACGTTTCGCCAGATTTGTTTAGCCAAACAGTCAGGTTTTTCTTTACACCTTTCAAGTGCTTGGTCAGACGGATTATGGATCAACTGACAAGGTTATGTATCAGAATCCAAATCATTAAGGAGTTGCCTGTCAGTCTGTCCATATGTAACTTGATCAGTTTAAGGGCATCACTTCCAGGGATATCATTGCACCTTGGACCTTAAAAGGCGACAGTCTTTTTTTCATTTTGCTAGGTAGAAGCTCTGACCCGACAGCCACGTGCCACCACGGTCCATGCAGTGAGAGACACAGAACTTGTGAAGCTGCCCGAGGGAACACTGAACAACATCAAGAGAAGATATCCACAGGTGTGGTGGGTTGATAAAGTTGGGGTTCTCGAGGCTGGTGGTTCTGGAGCAAGTGTTGTTGGGGTAGAATTAAAAATTCACGGTCTTGTTTTCTTGGGGAGATGTATGAGCATCAAGAATATATTGCATGACTTTCTCAGATAACTGTTCATTTAGGACAAAGATGGATCGAATGGCTTCCTTTTTTAAAGCCATTCTTGTGTTCAGACTTTGGAGGACTCTTGGTTGCACTTTTTTCACCCTACCAGGTGTAAGACTCGTGATGGATGAAGATACTTCACAGCATTAGGTAGAAAGCAGAGTAGATAGAGGAGTTTCTGGATTTTCAGTAGCTGGTGTTGTCCAATGGGCTCCTGACCAGATCTGATGTAATCAGAATGAAACCCTACCCTCCCTTGTCTCAAAGCCTCGGTGGCTGTCCAGTATCTATGACTAACTGCCATACCTTCTTCCTCCCATTAGGTTGTAACAAGGCTGATCCATCTCCTTGGGCAGAAGATCCTGGGAAACCTGCAGCAAGTCAGAGGACCTTTTTCAGGTGTGAAGAACGGGGTTTGGGAGTAATGTCCAGAGTGTCTTTGTGATTTGTGCTTTGAGATTACTTGAGCAAAAAAGCATGTGGTTGAGAAGGAATATGGGGATCGCAAGTGAGAAAAAAAAGACAGTGTTTGCATGGGGGTAGACACCATGTCATTCAGCTGATGGGCAGAACATAATAAAAGTGGATAAGTTAATACAAACTCTGTTTTTGGAGACCATTATATGTAGACCTTTACACTGGTCACTTAACGTTTATCGTCTGTGTGTGTGTCATTTTAGATGGGAGACTACAGATGGTCTAATGACTCATAGTTCATTGGTCCAGTCAGTTGTTCTCATTTTAACAGTTAAACATCACGTCCTGTTGTGTTTACCAAGCTTTTCAAAATATATTATCTAAAAATGATCTAAAAGTGAAAAAATGGAATTAAACTATTTTACAATATTGCAGAATTAGCATTAATTTCATGTACAGCACATCATCTAAATAATCAGTCAACTTTTGGTCAGGTTTAAATGAGACCTTGTAGCACAAAGCACTTTCACCAGTAAAATACAATCCAAGAGACACCAAATGAAGCCATGAGATAAGGAGAAATTAGTGAATAAAGTCTTGTGCTAGATTTAATATGCAGTGTCCAGAATATGAAAAAGTAACTTGGAACCGAATAGAGTAAAACTGAAGTGCCGCACATCATGGCTGTTAAGAAATGTGGCACCTCTAGGGGAGGACCGTTGAACCTGTGCCACTGACTCATTTGGCTCTGTGGCTGACATCTTCTTCTCTTGTGCTGACTTTCTGTTGTAGGTTCTGGCATGGCCTCCAGCCATGATGTGACCAATCCTGCCAGCAATCTGTCTACAGTGGCAGTGCTGCCTGTCTGTGATGATGTGCCAATCAACGCTTTCAATCTGGAGTTGTACCATGCTCTGAGTGCCATTGGTAAGTGGAGCAGTTAAACAATTCATATTGTTTAGGGCAGGAGTCTCAAATTTGGCCAAATGGTACCAGCTGTATTTTTTATCTGTCTTTTTTCTGTCTTTTTGAATGGAGAAGTTAGTTTTAAACAAAGCTGTTGAGCTGAGCTGCACATGAAGTGCAGTCCTTGAGAGAATTCATTCCAGCTTCTCTCTTTATCGAGCTGCTGCTTCTGTCTTCATATTGAGCTTCCTACTTAAACAGGCCTCTCACTTCCAAAATTCTGCAGCACAAAACTGGTGGAAATATTTATCAGTTTTGTAATTTAGGATGTTAATTCTGTAAGAGTTGGGCAGGGTGCTCTAGGCAATGTCATGTGACATCCTCATTAGAAATGGAGGTTCCTTAATTATGATAGCACAGAGGGTAGAGCTGTGTTGTCCGTATGGAGTTTTCTCATTTCTAAATGCAAACACAGATGTGTTTTCTACCAAATGTCAAAGACTTGTGTGTTGAGTTAAATGGTAATTCTGCACTGGCTCTGCATGAGTGAGTCTGGCTCGGTGCAAGTTGTACTCTGATAAATTGGCCCCTTCACTGCTGCAGGGATAGGCCCGTCTCCCTGTGACTCTGTCCTGGATAAGCAGGTTAGAAAAGGGATGGATTGATAATCTAACAAGCTCGACCAGTTCATGAGGTGCCTCCACAGTTGCACTCATGTCAGAGATCCACTTTGGTATAGGAAACAACAGTGTGTTAACTGGAGTGTCGGAGTGGGCACCTTAGTAAGAACCTAATTGTGCTAAAATGGAGACACCACAGGGTGTTGTAAATTCAGATTTAAAAAAAATCAGATTGTAAAGGGATTTTGGAAAGCAGAATTTGCTTCTGCAGTCACTACAGGATTTCACTTAGCATTGATTAGGCTTGCATTTAGATGAAAGTTCAGGAGACATTTTAGTCGAATATCCAAAGTGGGCAGACCAGAAGAAGAGAATCGCCTGAAATGTTTAAGGATCTTCAAAGCAGTGGTTTGGAAAGCTCTTAACTAGTTTGGCTCACAATGCCAATTTGTTTTGTCATGTTATGATATCATTCTATTATTGGGTGTTCTTATTCAAAATTGCCAAAGCCTTTGTGGCACCCAGCATTGTGTCTGTTTTAATGATACGTCTGAGCTTTGTTGCTGACACTGTTTATAATGAGAGCTAAGATGCTTTTATGCTTTGATCCACAGGACCCACATTATTGCTCACAAGTGATATTATCCGAGAGCGTCTGGGATCCTCTGCCTTGGACAGGTGGGTAGGATTTGGGTGTGATTGCTGTGAAGAGTCTATTCAAAGAGCCTTTGGCAGTCAAACTTGCCCCTTGGCTTTCTTGGCAGCAGGAGGATTCAGTTTTGTCTGCCTCATGTTGATAATCCTTAAGTGACGATTTTAAAGGTGAGGTGGTACAGGTTGTTTGAGGAGCTGTGTGCAGCTTCAGGGAAGCATTGTTGGTAGAAGCTCGACTGAATAGGCAGACTGTGAGGTGTATAGTGCCAGGTGATTCCAAAAGAATCAAACGCATCCAAAAATGGATTTCTTGCTCACTATGTTTCATTTGTACTAGTGTGCACCAATATTTAATGGGATCCTGCAGTTTTTGTTCTTAATCTTGCATATGCTTAATATACTGCACTTTATCTCAGACAGCACTCTTTAATCCAGTTGTCTAATTCTTCCCAGATCCTTTGTAGCATATCACCACTGACACATGACAAAGTAATGCCAACGCAGCAAAATCAAGGGAAAAAAACATTTGACAACAAGTTCTTATGATACTTAAATTACAGAGTACTCATTTTTTGAAAGTGTTGAGTTCCTTATGAAATGCACTACAGAAGGTGAAACAGGTCCAGAGACGGAGTTCATGTGGGTTGTCGCCGTGTGGAGTGTGGTCATCTCGCTCATACCACACACAATACCTACTTCTAATCTTGTGTTTAGCTTCTCAAATAAAGGATCACGGTCAAATTGCCCTTTATAGTCACCTGTGAGGCAGGATTCATTTTGTACGGCCTTTCATAGTATACCCCATCATGAGACATTGTGCCAAGAAGTACAGAGAAATTAAGCAAATAAATGATGTAGATGCAGAAATTACAATGCATCATAAGGGCAGCAAGTATAACAGAATGAGAGACTGGATCTGAACTGAGTTAGCTTTAGAGGGCAGCACTGAGCAAAAACGTAGTATCTGGGAACCACCACATAGTTAAGATGTGAGATGGCACGATGACTTTAGGCGTTTTGTGTGGTCCGAGCCATATAAATGGACAGTCTGAGGCGTTAAAAGAGATCCATGAAGTTCTGTTCTAGCTGCTGTACTGGGTCACCGTTTTAGTGAAGCTCAGTTGGGACCCCGGGTAACACACAGCACTCTTTAAAAATTGTATCTCTTTTGCATGCAGCATTCATGAATACCGCCTTTCAGGGTGGCTGGCACAGCAAGAGGACATCAACCGCATTGTACTGTACCAGACAGACTACACCATGACCCCATGGACCCAGCGCTGCATTCGGCAAGCGGACTGCATTCTGATCGTGGGTCTTGGAGATCAAGAGCCCAACCTCGGGGAGGTATTTTGTGTCTTTTCATATAAACCGCCATTATTTAATGTTACATCCTTTTAATGCAAACACTATCCCTAGGCTCTTTACGCAATTGGAGCACAAGCCAATTAAGCAACCTGCTCAGGGTCACACATTGAGTGAGTGAGAGGAGGGTACTGAACCATGGACTTTGGAATGTAGAGTCAGGTACACCACACAACCCTCACTGGTCTAATGGGATGCAGCTGGCAACGATTCAGCAGCTCCTCGCCCAACCCTCATATTCTTGGGGTTGTTTTAGCATGAGGTGTGAGAATTAATAAAACTCTTCTAGACTGCTTTACAATTCACACGATGTAAGTGCTGAGCCAGGTGGTTTTGAGGTTAACAGGAGTCCTACTGTGAAACTGTCCTCTGTGCCACTTTCTAACGGCTTCATCGGACTTTTGTCTTTGCTTCATTATTGTTCTGGAGAGAAGGTGAAAGTGATTCAGCGTGACCAGTAGGTGTCACTGTTGCCCTTTATTCACACATGCCTTCTTCTGACATGATAAAGTAGGGTGAAATGACATCTTTTATTGGCTAACTAAATAGATCTGTTTAGTTAGCCAATAAAAGGTGTAATTTCACCCTACTTTCTCCTGTTTCAATCTATGGCTAACGCGGTACAACACCCTACTGCTATTCTTCTAACATGGTCTGATTTGTTTCTACCAGCTTGAACAGATGTTAGAGAACACCGCAGTCCGTGCTCTCAAGCAGTTAGTGCTGCTACATAAGGAGGATGGACCCGGCCCGGCCCACACTGTCGAATGGCTGAACATGCGCAGCTGGTGCTCAGGTCATCTGCACCTCAAGTGTCCACGTAGAGTCTTCTCTCGCCGCAGCCCCCCTAAACTGGTGAGTGTGGCATTGTGGGATGCTTAATATTTTCATTGAAAAGACTGTCCTCCAGAGGTGAGGTTTGAACAGCCAGGATTTGTTTAGCTCAGTTTCCTTCTTGTGGAATTAGAAAGATAAGTGATAAAGGGAGAGAGGCTTTTAATCTTGCTGAATTATTTTCTTCTCCCCCTGCAGAGAGAAATGTACGAGAAGGTGTTTGCAAAGACAGCTGACCGGCATAGCGACTTTTCCCGCCTTGCTCGAGTCCTCACAGGGAACAGCATTGCCCTTGTGTTGGGAGGTGGGGGAGCCAGGTATGTCCTGAAGGGTGTATTGGAGTGGCACTCCTGCCATAATTGCTTCTGTTCTGTATTGTTTTACTTAGCCAATAAATGTGGCACCTTCCTGGGACTTCAGCAGGTGGCTCAGAGTCTTGTTCCCAAAGGTGCTCTCCTTTCACTTTAATCATCCAATCGTTACTACCCAATGCTATGGACTCCTCTGTGTATTTGACAGGAGCTTGTAAAGGTGACCAGTAGCTGGATGTCTCGTCCGGTGATTTGTTATCCTAGAATGACGAGAGAGGGCAGAGGTGAGGACAAGTTGTGGTGGGCTCAGGGAGGGCTGAAGCAGCTCCACTAAACCTGTACTGTACAGCACATCCATGTACAGGTAACCAAAACTGGACATCAGGTGGTGTCAGGTGTCACACAGCTTTATATGGGATTCACTGCTTAAATGGACTGGGGGGATTTTAGGGGGCTCTTTACCTCCGAGCTCAGTATGTCAGTCCTGGTGAGGTGAAGCAACTTCTGCTAACAGAAGAGAATGTGATGCAAGTCCTTTACCAGCCGGAAATCACTGGCATTGCACCACACTTCCCTTTTTTGAAAGTGACAAGACATGTATGGTAGAAGTGGTGCATTTGTTCAGACAGTAAAATGTTACTTCATGTTGTTATTGAGTCTTGGTTCAAGTTGTGGTCTGGTCATTCTTTTTTCAGGTTTACTTATTTATGATGCATTGACATTGGCAGGTCTGTGTGGTTGGTTTGGAACATATTAAATGACTGCGTTAGGTTGTGAATAAGTGGCATTGCCAGCTACAGCCTAAATGGGTCACCAGTTAAAGGGCCAGCTCCCTGCAACTTTGACTCACACAGATTCAAGTTATGATGGATGGAAGAAAGCCCTTGATCTGTTATCTTGTTGTTTCATTAATCAACCAGTCAATTTATGAATTTATTTATTACTCAATTAATTTCACACAATATTGAGATTGTCCTCAAATTAACATAATTGCGGTGAAAGTGACTTGGAGTTGAACTGACTACAGGTGAGTAGTCATATAGATTATCTGTTAAGTGGTGTACACTCAGACTGATCAGTCGGGAAGTAATAAAATGAATCTGAATGTATAATAGTCTGTCTGCTCTGTATCTACTTACCTCTGAGGACTTGTCCTGCTCTCATTCTCCAGGTCCAAGCAGCCCATTTTAATCAATTAGTGTCTACAACATTTTGTGCATTGCATTTTGTTCCTTTTTACTTATTCTCTGTGCCCTTCTCTCTCAGAGGTTGCTCTCATGTTGGGGTGATTAAGGCCATGGAAGAAGTGGGAATCCCCATCGACATCATTGGAGGAACGTCAATTGGCTCATTCATTGGTGCACTGTATGCTGAGGAGCGTAGTGCCGTCCGCACAATGCAGAGAGCCCGCGAGTGGTCCAAAGTAAGTCGTTCATCCTTATTATCCATTCTAATATTAACAGCGTGTACTGGCCAGAACTTCTGATTTTAACAGATGAACTGTGATGTAGTGGCCACCATGTGGTGTTTTTGTTTGTCCAGTTTTCCTTTAACATCCCCAAAGATGTGCAGGCTAGGTCAATTGCTTACCCTAAGTTGATCTTTTATGGTGTGTGTGAGTGGACCCTGCAATGGACTATCATTTTTGCTTTGTACCCAATGCTGCTATGATAGCCTCTGACCCTGAATTGGATTAAGAGAGTTGGGAAAATGTGTAAATGTTGGGCTGTGTGACTTTCTAAAATTTGTAGTTCACTTTAATCCACTTTATTCTTCTCTTGTACTCTTCACTGATCGCAGGCTCAGAGTGCTTACCCAGATTTGCTGGTATTAGTAAACTCTCTAAGCCTCTTTACAGCTCTAGACAAGGGTGAAGAGAAGTGCAAGAACAGGCAGAGCAACATCAGATCGCCTCATAGCATCACTCGCTAGCAAGGTGGTCTAGTTTCAGTGAGCTAAACAGGCTCCCCTCCTCTCGTGTTTGAAAGTATTTGATTATGATCACCAAAGGGCACCTTGATGGATGCGACACTGATTCGGGTACAAATGCCATTACCTCAGAAGGGTTGCCATGCTTTCTTGCCTAATCATTTGACTTCCAAAAAGACCAAAAACATCCACTGAACCCTCAGGAAAATGCATCTAATATATAAGGCTCAAAATCCGTGTGTGTGTGTGCATGTATGTCCGGTATGCAAAACCACACTTTTGAAACAATCTCTGTCAAAATTTACACGCCTCCCTCATTTGTTCATGAGAAAACTGCAGGTAATTTCCTGAGCAAAATTTTGACCCTAGGGGTACTTTTGTTGTTTCCCCCCCCCCATTTTACTACAGCATGAAAGAGAGCGCCACCTGGTGACTCGGAGCAAGTGAAACACCAGAGCTCAGTGAAGCCAGACTAGCAGACATGAGCTTAACATTAATATTAATAACCGGCCTTGCATGGGTAAGTAAAGTCCCACACCATGCCACTCCCATGTTTGATTTGAACATAAACCCCTCAATTTATTTTAGAATGCTAAGGTTATGAATAAACCTCAAAGTTGAGCCAAAATAGCCTTCAGCTGTATAGCGCCCAGAATCTGGAATGACCTACCAAAATTAATCAGGTCAGCTGACTCCATGAATTCTTTTAAAAAAAACAACTCAAAACTCATCTCTTCAGGAAGGCTTTTAGCTCTACCTGACTTTACTACCCTTCTCTCAGTTTACCTCCATGTCAAGATGCTCATGTAACCTGTGTGTGTGTGTGTGTGTGTGTGTGTGTGTGTGCTGGACCATCAATTATGGTGTCTGTTAGGCTTTTTCTCTGAATTTACTGTCTTAATCTTATTTATTTATTTATCTGGTTTGTACAATGCTCTATACTGTATACCCTGCCGTTCTTTCTTAAATTCTGTGAAGTGCTTTGAGCACGGGAAAGGCACTATATAAATAAAATGTATTATTATTATTATTAAAGGAGAACTTTTCAAGCTGAGCTTTCACAGATATTTTACTTATCTGACACTTTTATCCAAGACAATTTACCATTGTGTAATTAATGAACAGGGATTACTAATGGATCTGAAAGGGCCAGTCTTGGACACAAGGAGGTGGCCATGCCTGATTGCTGTCATGTCTGCATTGTGTGCAGGATCATTACCCAAGTGGCCTGGCGGAGCTGTATGGCACATGACTGGGGATCAGAGGCCTTTAAAATTCTTCTGTGCAGCATCTTAAATGTTGTAAACTGAAAAAAAAATGTTATGCAGTACACTTCACAGAAATGTTGACATGCCGCTTTTCTGTCCTAATTCAAAAGTTTTTTTTTTTTTTTTTCTCCCCATACAGTCAATGAATTCTGTGTTCAAGACTGTGCTGGATCTCACCTATCCCATCACCTCCATGTTTTCTGGTTCTGCCTTTAATGCAAGCATCTCAAAGGTGTTTCAGGACAAGCAGATCGAGGTATGTCTCTCTTGAGGGTATCGAGCAGTTTGATTAGCTAGTGTCCAGCTCCTCTTTACTCGGCCCATCTGCTGGTTCTCACTGTGACCTTACATGTACAGAAAAGGCTATCACTGTATGAGACATCTTCATGTAAAGGATGTAACAGACACAGTGGGGCTACAAGGAGCACACTTGAACAATACTTAGAGCACCATCTGGTGCTGGCCTGTTGGCCATTCGTGCTTCAAGTGTGGCATCTTCATCACACATTTTCTTCAGTTGTTCATCCAGTGTCAGCATAGCATGAGGCTACTTTCAGCCTTGGCCTTGGCTTGTGCCACGGAGGCCTCCATTTTAGACACAATGTTCAAAATGTCACTGAAGGTCCACTATTTGGACTGCAGAGTTCAGGCTGACTGATGACAGTTTGCCAGTGGCCTGAAGGTTTGGCACTAACCTTACATGACAAGGCTTTAAAGCAGAGTTGGGAGAGATCTGGCAGGCAGTGTGAGTGAATACAGCTGACCTGCATGCATTTATCTCCAAAGCCTTGCCTGCTCACCAGAGGTGCCACAGAAATGACTTTGTGTCATATGTAACAGTGGTTGGCGCCATGAGCTTGACTGTATCCTGCCAATCTTTTTGCAAGTCCAATTTGATTTAACATGTGCCTTGCTTGTGCTGTCCCAAGGATCTGTGGCTGCCCTATTTCAATGTGACGACTGACATCACCGCATCAGCTATGCGTGTTCACAAGGATGGTGAGTCGGCCAGCGCGTTTTCTAGTGCATGTGGCTCATTCTTGCTTCTAGGCATGGCAGGCTGAATCTTTCTGAGTCTGCATGTGCTTCTCATGGATTGTGTTAGAAGTGGATGCCTTGATGCCCTGACTTTCACGCAGCCTTGTTTTACTTTGCTTCTTGACCACATTGGACTGTGTGCGCACACTAGAGCTCTGCGCCAGACCCAGTGCACATCCCACAAATGCAGCATTTCACACCTTGAGCAGGGCTGCTAAAAAACTGCAAAACTGCTCTAGCTGAGCGAGGCAAGTCACTTCCTTAACACCAGTGGTTGCCAACATTTTTTCAGCCATGTTCCACCTAGGCCTCTCTAAAATCATGATGTCCCCACTGTACCCTAACCCTAACCTATTGAAAAAGTGAACTCCTACTCACGTGGAGGAAGCCCATAATGTCATTAATTTGGTCTAAACAAGCTTCCAAAGAACATGGAAACAAAAGAGGGAAAGGATATCACTAAGAAATTGTTAAAACAAAAATAATATAATATGAATATGAAAATACAGCAAATACAGTTTTGAAAACATATAATAAGAGACGTGATATAAAATACCTTTAATGACAGCTTTTTCTGTAATATTTTGATCATTTTATATTTTTGTTATATTGCAAAATTTAATAATCATTGTTACAATTCATATTTTTTTTTAATGGTATAAATGATTTCTAAGTTGAAAAACCCAAGCTGGTTGTAAAATCATAAATTAACGGGTTCTTACAATCCCTTCTATGTTTATATAAATATATAAATGTCTATGTAAAAAATAAAAATTATTTGTTTATTTATTACTATCATTTATAACCGTGAATTTCTGTTTTTTCATTTTATAAATGAACATACCTAAATTCACAAATTGCCCACCAGGTTGGGAATCACCGCTTAACACCCTACAGCTATTCCTAACATGACTGTCCTTCACACACCGCACCAGCGACTTCTCACTTGTGCATGTCTGTCATTTTTCATGTTATTTAGCGTTAGCTTACTCAAGATGGTGAGAGCTAAAGGCCTCCCAAAATGTTGGCATCAGGGCAGGCTGTATGGACAGGTTGGCTTCAGTTTGCTCTGCAGCTTCCTCCAGTATGTGACAATCAGACCTGACTGGACCTTTCTAGAAGGCCTACATCTCTGTGACTCTTTCTTAAAGCGAAATCAGTGGACCACACCACCGAGACAGAAAATGGAAATAAAGTCAACGGCTAGGCCGGGATTCAGAATTGTAGTGTAATATAAAAGTGAAGGTAGATTCCACCTCCGTGAAACTTGGACACATCATAAAGTAACATCATAAGCAACTACGTACTGCATCACTTTTCATGTGATGCTTGCACAAAATTCAAAGAAATCCTTAACATTTCATTTTTAAGTATTTTATTCTCCGTTTTGACAGATGCTATTACGTTTATATTTATTTACTTAGCAGACACTTTTATTCGAAGAGACTTTCAAAAGAGGTCAGCATAAAGAAAGCATCAGTCTGGGGGACTGTTTGGGAGCAGGTGTTTCAGGACAAGGGTACAGAGCTGATCACCACAAGTGAAGACGTTGGAATGAAATACAAGTGAGTTACAAAACTAACAACTGATCTCAGTTCAACATCAGAAAGTCGCCAAACCAGAGAGTCTTCAAAGGCTTCTTAAATGTACCGAGGGGGTCCGAATTTCAGATGCAGCTGGGCAGCTTGTTCCCCCCAGGTAGGAACTGCATGGAAAAGAGTTGGGATTGAGGTTTGATCCCACGCAGAGGTGGCATCACCAGACACCGTTCATCAGCGGGTCTGAGTGGTGGAGAAAGAGTGTAGGATCTCACAAATGTGTGTGTGTGTGTGTGTGTGTGTGTGTGTGTGTGTGTCTCCCCCTCCATATGTATATAATGTGCGAGTGTGAGCTGACCTGCTGACTTCTATGTAGGCAGACAACACGGATTGGAACTTAATACTCATGTCACTGAAGGGAGCCATTGTAGCGAAGTTAAATGTTAAACTTGAATGTCAAGTAGGTGGACAGGGTGACAGCAGAGGACAAGAAACCTTATTTCTATACATAAATCCCGAGTGCGTTTTTAAACTTTTTTTTTTTTTTACAATCTATAAATTGTACGTTTCTTAAATTCTTGAGTTTTGGGTTCCTGTTTCTACCCAAAAGAAAACAGGAGTTTAAACTGTGTTGACTGGGAGCTGATGTGTCTGGTAATGGAAAATTTTTGGTAAATCCAAGGAAATGCATAGAGCGCCCACTTGTGGTAGGTGTTTAAAACAGTGCTGTGCACACAGTGTTGAGAATGTCAGTATCTCTAAGAAAACATCTTTTTCTATTTGCTGCTTAGTTTTACCCACCACAGTGTCATGGGTAGTCCTATTATATGTAGCTTTGTAGCGCACATTGGGTGAAAGACTGGAATGAATTCTGGTCGGGACACTAGTTTATTACACAGCAAACATGTACTTGGCTACCTTATGACCTGTCAGAATTTGGAGGTGTGAACACGATAACGCGCCACGTGCACAGTCGCCAGGCCTTGATATGAACTGAGGTCCCTCTCCATGCCTTTCCTACATTTGTGCTGATTTTTATATATTTTGAAATGCTTGCAGTGGCAGTGTGGCACAGTGGTTTAGGGCTTTGGACTTCAAACCAAGAGGTTGTGGGTTCAAATCCCACCACTGATACTTTGTGACCCTGAGCAAGCTGCCTGTGCTCCCACTGGAAAAATAAAATAAATGTAAGCAATTGTATCTCAAATGTTGTAAGTTGCTTTGGATAAAAGCGTCAGCCAAATAAATGAAATATAAATGCTTGCTTGTGGTTTTCAGGGCTTTTACTGTATGCTAAGAACTGTGCCTTTTAATTTTGTGATTTCTCCAGCAGATGGTGTTAGCGGTGTAAAGTTTTAGGCCATTCCATGAACCATTGAACAGCATGATAACACTGTAGGCTCAAACATATTAAGCTTGACCCTGTTCTCCTGCCACAGCTAAATGTAACGTCACATGAGTGCCATCTGTACTCTCAAACACAAGATTACCTTCACAAACGGCTATGGGCCCTTTGCAGCCCAGACTTGTGTTTTTTTTTTTGTTTTTTTCTCTCCTCATATTTTGCATACGGATTGTGGTGATTTTAGTCTATCGGCCCAGTCTTGAACTCTTGGTATGCTGCTGATTATGTGAAGTTGCACAAGAATTTGTTATGGGCTCGTGCAACAGCAGGAACTTCAGGCCTCTTTGAATGTGTCCAGGCTCCGGGAAGAAGTTGTAACTCCAACACGCAACTTAGACCACCATTGATCTGCCAGGACTGTGCTACTAATCAGGTTTGGGTTGCAAATTTCATTTCAATTAATAAACATTAACAGAAGTAGCACTCCCTCTGTGTTGCTGTTACTGGTGTGACTTGTCGTAGTTTCATATTCTTGAGGAATTCATTTGCTGGTGATGCTGGGAGACTGAATCATCCATTGAGCCTGCTCTCTGTGAACATCCAGTATAAATCCGTCACCCCTGGTTCACAGAATAGTGTGCGCCCAAGCTGGCGGGTGGCCCACAATATTGGGTTTAAATCCTGGCCAGGCACTGTCTGTGTGGAGTTCTCCCGCATCTCAAAGGCATGTTGGTTAGGATGAATGGATGGGTTTGTTTGGAACAGGCGCTTTAGTGGAGCATGTGGTTTTTGGAAAATGTCTGGATGCATCCATTAAAATTTAGACTGAAAAGCAGAAGTTTCTTCCTACTCTGAAACTTTGTGTTCTTTCATCACTTAACGTGGCCATCAACATGTCAAAGCCTCGATGTGATGTTCAAAGTGTTATATATGAGTTTAGCCCTCCTGACTTTTAAAGTCTTTAGTTTATTCTATTTGATAATCTTCGCAGCAGTGTGCCTCAAGTGTCCACCAGTGAGATTTGAACAAGACGTGGAGGTGAGATGATATACGGCCCGGTGGCACGTGGCTGCATGTTGCTGATTACTTGTGGTCATTTTTTCCCATGTTGCCGCCCCAAGTGCTCCTCCCAGCTGCAGTTTGTCTCCGCTGATTTTCCACAGCTGTTTTTAATTTGGTATGTGCGAGGGTAATTGATTGCGTATGTGGAGCAGGGGTCACATGTAAAAGGGCCAAGAAGAGATTTACTTCTGCTTTGCACTTGCCCAGAAATGGTCTTTCTCCCTACAAACGTCTCTGATTTCTGTACTGCGTCATTCAGCCATTCTGCCCACCTCTGTGAGGCTCAGCCAGTGCTGACGTCTGTTAAGAAGGCTGTGTTTGCTTATTGCTCTTATAATAAGAGGCTTGGGCCGTCAGTCCACTGGATTTCAAAATGAGTTTCATTGGCACCAAGTTACTGCTTTGCTGTTTTTAAGTGGAAGTTCTAGAATGAGGACAATGGCAAGCCAGGTCCAGCGATGACACTGGATGAGTTTTCCTTTTTTGGACCTGCTTGTCCCTGGTCAGGGTCTTGAGTGTAGCCACCCTGCTGCAGGGACAGGTCAGTTGCCTTTGATTGTAAAGCAGCTTTGGAGCTGCAGCTGATCACAAAGTGCACAGAAAAGGCACCACAGTCAGAAATCAAATTGCTGTGCCACCCTGCTTCCCTCTTAGCCTTCAGGTGGTCTTGACCTCATGGCTTCTCAGGCCCACTGAATGTCACTGTAAGAGAGGGTGAGGTTGTACCTTCGAAGTGTTGTCACTTGAACCTAAAGCCTGTTGTTGGAGACCATCGATGTCTGACTTTGACTTTTTCTCCACTAACACAGTGTTACATTTACAGGTTTTGTTATATTTAGCTGGCTGTTCTGTTCAGAGTTAAGTTCTAAATCATAAATACACAATGATTTCTTTTTATGTCTACATTTAGAGCCCTGATAAGTGAAGTGGCCCACTCAGTAATTGGGGAACACAAACTGTAAATGTTGTGCTACACAGTCTGGCCACTAGGAGGCACACTGATAGGTGAATTGAACCTGAGCCTGTCGGCCTCTTGAGTTCTTTTATTAGTTGTGTAAATATTTTAACTTGTCCAGAGTACAATGACGTTTGTTCTTCTACATGAGACCAACATGCTGCACACTGCCATTCTCTGGTGCTATAATAGAATAATGGGCAGATTGAAATGAAAGACATTATATAATAGTTGGGTAGGTAGACAGATGTATGTAGTGTTCATCTTGACATATGTGCTGCCTTTTTCCATTAGACATGCTGAATGCTTTAATTGTTCACCAGTTGTTTTTCGTATCTCAATATGTTAGTGGACCTATGACAAAAAAGGGGACAAAATGAAACAAGGCTGTTGATCCTGATGATGCCTGGCACAATCCTGGTTGTGCAGTCATGCACCGTAACATCTGGGCATCCTCTTCAAACTGCCTGCTCACTTGCATGGCTTCCTTCCCTGTTTTTTCCACTTGTCTGCATGACTGACCAACTGCCCACCCGCCCGCCTGCCCACCTGCCTGCTGGTCTCATCTCTCTACAAGTCTCCCTGAGGGCAGAACTCACTGCTTTTGCTTAACTATTTCTGCTGTTTCATCTCCAACTGAAATTTCTGTGCATTGTTAGTAAATCTTTGTTTTTTTCTTTGAAGCTAAACAATTAAAGGTCATGAAGCAATCCGTTGTATCCCTAGACAGGTCCCGAGGTCTTCTTCTGTCTGTTAGTCCTGGTTTGGAATTGGAGGGATGCCACATGTTAGGTTTTTCCGCATGCAGGAGTTTAGGTTGGCCAGTCCTCGCTTTTCCTCACCTGTGAGACGAGAGATTGAAAGATTGCCCATTTAAAATGAATACTTAGTTCTGCTGAAATAAATAGTATCAAGGCCAGAGCTGCCAGCCCTCAAGAACTTCTGTGAGGTAGGCCACTACAAGCAGACGAGACTCGCTTAAACATAAAAGGCACTTTCATAAGCCATTTGTCACATTCATTCAGTGGGCCAACTTCCTCCTGCTTCCACCAAGACTCGGCCACACTGACTTCCTAGCCCCTGTCCCCTCCCTGCCTCACTTTCCAGACAGGGTGTTTCAGATGTCACTCAGAAGTTGCACATCCTCTCTGACGTTGGTGCATCAGCAACTGAGTTGTCTGACCAGTTGATGTGACCCAGTGGCCCCTTTTATGGTCCCCTGATGTGCTCCTTCTTGCTCATCTCTTCCATTGTTAAGTGAATTGCATAAGCGGCCAAAGGACACAAATACTGCCAACAATTTGTTTCTGGCTCAGAATATTTGGGATGATCTGAGATCAGAAACCATTTTGGGCTGGAAATCCCTTCTTATCATTCTGGCTACTTGTCCGGTCAAACGTGGCGAAATGCTTAATTTTGAGAAAGCCATTGGCTGCCAGAATCTCTTCCGTGGAGACCTTGAAAGCCATGCACAAGAACACTCTGTGGACTCTCAGAGGAAATGCTTTCAAGATTGAAACACGATGCTGTTTAGCCAGCACAAGACGATAGGCTGTCAGATATGTGCTGCCTACCCATTGCCGATGGGGGATAAGATAGCAGAGATTGTTATCCTTTTATCACATTGAGGCCTGCTGATGTCACTTCACTTCTCGTTTTGTGAGTGCCAGCCCCTCTTTACTCAATGGCTGCCTACTGGTGGTGGTATTGAGATGGTTTAAATGTGCAGCTGTTTGTGTTTATGTGGACGACAGAAATTGTGAGTGTTAGTTCTGCCTGGCGTCAATTTTAAAGTACCCTGCTTGCAGTGCCAGGATAGATCTGATACAATTAGGGACTGCCCTGGGGATGGCCCTTGTTTGGCGAACACATTGCCATCTTGTTGCTCTCTGTGTGTCCCACTAACTCCCATCTGTCCAGTTCAAAGCACACAAGAGCACACAAATGTTGTCATGGAAGGATAGGGAAATGTGCAGTCTGGAATTATGGGACAGCGCAGTGACTAAATTTGTCAAGTGGGTGTAACGAATTGACGTCTCAGAAGAGATCTTGATGCAGTTTCTCATATTGCTGCCAATGTAAACGCAGATGTTTGAGGTCCATGTACTCATCTTGTTCTGTGTTATTGTGTATTGAACCTTTAATTAAACAATCGTTATGCACTGCTTATATTCTGAATTCTGCTATTAGTTACCTGTGGGCACCAGAGTTTTAATTTGAGAGAAGGAGCCACACGTGTGAGAAAATGGGCAGAAGTTTTTGAAGTCCTTTAACTTTAAACCCGAGTGTCCTTGTTGTCAGATGTGCTGTTTGCCAGGCACACCTCACTAACCTGACAACTTTGGGTAGTAGATTTAAGGTTCTTTTTGGCAACAGGAACAAGTGTTCCCTTCGTGTCCACCCAAGTTTCCATTTGAGAATTAGAATAACAAGTGTGAGAGATGGTGGGATTGCACCTTCTCCTTTCAGCCTGAAGTGGTAGAGAATGTGTGTAGGCAGGGCAGGGCAGGGCAGAGGGTCATACCTCACTACCAAGTAGCCATTGCTCTCTGGCTTTTACTTCTTGCCCTTCTTTATTAACACTATGATTTCCAAGCCTCTCATGACAATCCCCCTCACAAGGACCCAGAGACGTAGTGAAGTAAGACAGTGCTGTAGTGGCCTGCCCAGAGACCCCTTCAGCATGGTGTGACTTTTGCAGTGTCACTGAGATGTCTCACTTTTTCCAAAGGAAACATGTATGGAGGCTGGGCAGCACACTGCACTTACTCCTCTGTTCTCTGGTGATAAGTCTGAATTCCCCCGCCGTTTCCAGAGTGCCCTCTTTTGGTGAGCACATCCTCTTCTTGCTGCTTCTTGTGTGTCCCACTAACCCCGAGTGTGTAGTTCTAATGCCTCTGACTAACAGCAGTGTGCTCCACATCTCCTCTAGGCGTCACCCACTGAGTTTGCACATTCATTAATCATCATGTTTTCTATATGGTGCCTTTTATGGGTGGTCTCTATCCTGGCTCAGATTTTGAGTTGGACACCATGTCAGGCTTAATGACTGCAGCTGCTAGTCTCGTCACCTTGAGGATGTCAGATCGCATGGCTAGGACTCCCTCACAACTTGTCAACACAGTTTTGGATTTTCTGTTGTGCCGCCAAGTATTGCTAGTGCCTGATCAATGTGGAGCTTTAACATTTGTGCTACCTCCAAAGCTCCCAGAGAGTTCTTGAGGTCACCGTTGGTCTTCTGTGTATTTTGTTTCTTGTAGATTTGACTGAGCTCTGCTCTGTTTGTGGACATTGTACCCATTGTACTTCCAACTCGGTGTCATTGGGTTTCTGCTCTCACACACACAGGAGCCATCCTCACTGTTTGATGATGATGTGACTCGTCATGGTGAGTCTCTGGGGATGTCACACTACACAAACAGAGTGTCCTTGGGTGCATGCTGCTACTGAGAATATGTAAAAGAAGGCCATGACTGAAAACCACTGGAAGAGTTGTATGTGTGATTGTGACAGGTGTACCTGTGCCTGTCACCTCCTGTAGATACCTGATGAGCCTGATTAAATCGGTGATTTTAACAGCCGGGGGAAAGACCCCCAAGATGTGGATCACGAGTGCCCCTCTTTTCCTGCTTCTTGGTTGCTTAGACCACACCCTTTAATTCCATGAGGAGTTTGGGTGACAGATGTACAAAATCCCCAAAGGCTTTGCAGAATCAGTGCACTGCTGTAGTGTTGGATCCCCAGCCAAGTGTGATGGACAGAAGGGTGGTCTCTCACTTTTGCTCTAATTTACATATTTCTGTCATTCCACTGAAATGACCCCCTCATTCCCCCAAAGGGTGTTAGTGGGCAATTATACCAATGTGGGCCATCATCTGTATTGCTGGGCATGCACCTCTACACACTGGAAGACTGCTGCTTTCCTGCCTTTGCCCTTTCATTCCCACAAGTCTTTGTACCTGACTGTGGCCCACCAAGGATGAAGGTGAAAGTTTTGTTTCTCTGCTCTGCCCAACTGGCAGGTGGCTGACATTTCAAGGTTTGACACCAAACGGTGTCCACAGCAGTGGGTGACCGTTTACAGGCCCACCTTGAACCATGTGACATGCACGTTCAATAGGCACTTAAATTTCATTGCCGGTTCAGACACACAAATACTTGTCCCCATTTCCTCAGCGTTGCTCTTGTGCCCCTCCTGTTTCTTGTATATGTATTTTTGCTGTGTCACGTTTGTCAGAGTGCCAACTACTGCCCGCCCACTTTCACTGTTCATGTGTCCTGCTAATTTCTGGTGCCATCCAGTGGGTGCTGCAGACACAGAGCAGCATTAGAGATTGAAGTTCATGGGGATGTCTAGTGCCCACTTGTTGAGTTTGTGCCTGTAGTGGCATATTTGTATGGTCAACCACTTGGGTGTGCCCTTTTTTGGAAGTGGATGATGTGTGCAGCTCCCTCGCTTTCAGAGGGTGGCGCTCTGGAGAGGTGGAGACCCAATTACAGTGTGTGGCCGATCGTTGGCGCGATGAGCGCTGCCCACACGCTGCTGTCTTTTTTTTCTTTGTTCTGTTTCTTTTGTCCAGGAACTCCTTCCCTCCCTGTCCCCTTCCCTTTCCCTCCTGTCTCCACCTGCCTTTGTCCGTTTTGATTTGTTCTCCATCTTCATCCGACAGGCAGTGTTTGGCGCTATGTCAGGGCGAGTGCTTCCTACACCCCTTATTTACCTCCTCTCTGCGACCTCAAGGACGGGCATTTGCTTGTGGATGGCTGCTATGTAAACAATGTCCCAGGTCAGAAACCAACGCTCTCCATTTCACACTGCGCCGCTGACCAGTTGGACATTGGGCACCCATGGCTTGGAAGGAGACACAGACACTTTGAGTCATTTCATCCATCTGATCGATGCCCAGGCTACAGCAGGCAGCCCCCTCTGGCTCCGAGCTGCGCGCTTTGCTTCTTTTCCAGCTTCTCTTTTGGGCGCCAGAGAGGTGCTGCTTGCTGCAGATGGTTATCATGGTGGTCTTGTCTTTACCCTTTCCTCCCTTGTGCTCACGGTGGGTGGGGTTGCATATGGAGTTGGGTTAATGCCTGGCAGAGCCACTGTATCCCTTCCAACTCATGGCACGGCCAGGCCTGCCCCTGCAAAGGGAGCCGCTGAGTGCAGGGCTGGACTGGTTGGCCCTCTTCATTGAATCTGCACAGCCCATGGGGTATGGGTGGTGTGATGGGTCAAAGGGTTGACTGGTGACCATTTGGGGAATGCTGTGCAGATTCACTTGGCTCGCCTCCTGCCCCACCGGCGGCTGGAATGGGGGGCACATTGCTGCACTCATGTTGTTGACACCTGATTGAATTTGTCCCTCCCCTTCGTGTGGATAGGCTCACTATGGCGGTATGTACGGGCTAGCATGACCCTTTCCGGGTACCTACCGCCACTCTGTGACCCAAAGGACGGCAACTTGCTCATGGATGGAGGCTACACCAACAACCTGCCAGGCAAGTAGGGGCACGTGGGGGAGGGCTGCCTCAGTAACACTTTTTCTCCTGCAGACGGTGCTGCCACTCAGGGCTGTGAGACCTGGGCCCTGAGGGTCATGATGGTGTGGTGAACGGCACAGGGAGCTGCTGGGAGTTCAAAATGAGAGACCTGGGCCTTGGGAGGCAGCACCCTGAACTCTTGCAATCCCAATCTTTGGCATAACTGCCTAAATGAACCGCCACACCAGAAAATTCTAATTGTGCAGCATGGCCCCCATAAACACGACAGTACTAGGCAGTGCATTGCTTATTATTGCCCTTCACTTGTTGTTTCTTTTATGTAAGCACCTTTCACAGTCAGTATTCCCAGGAAAAAGCACAGCCATTGAAGTGACAAGGAAGAGGAGTTGCAGAAGAACTTAGGATTGAATTGACTTAATGGCTGCATGTAGGGGTGCAGCTCTGAGCAGTAAGAGCAATCTGTGACATGGGTAGCCATGTTCTGCCTTTCTGCTTTACTTGATATGGCAGTTTACTTTTAAAGGATGGGTGCAGTTTGGGTGTGATGGTGTGCTGAAGTGCCCCATAGATTACAGAGTCTCCAACTTCAGTATCTTCAATAATTACTGCATTGTTAATAATGACAAAGAAATGTGTTCTCAATCAAACAACCGAGGACTGGGATGGACAGCACAAACTGGTACTGTTGGTTCAAACATTCCAGCAGTAAACAGTAGAACATGGCATACTTGGTGACCTGGTCCTGGCCTGCAATTTAGATTTTTGAGGCTGCCGTGACTTTTCACTTTTTTCCTTATTTGATTTCTGTACTTTAAGATGTGAGCTGGTTGAACTTTTTTTCTCTCCAAAGTCACAACAGAGGTGACTTTTTACAGTTGTGACACATAAATGACAGCTTTTGTTTTCTTGATGCCTGTTTGTGACCTCCGATCCTTCAGGGTGGACATCAATAGAAGCTTTCTCTCCAGAGGTGACACCACTGTGTTCTGATGTCACTTCACTTTCTTCAAGGTTTTCTATGAGCAGCACACAAAATGGTGTGAGGCCTCTAAAAGACTCATGAAACAGGCCAAAGTCCCCCCTAGATTCACCCTTGGGTTAGGTTCACCTGCGGCCTCCACAGGCCCAAAACGGTGATCTGGGTTCATAATGTATCGTTAAATGTTTCAGAATATACAAAATACAAGGGAGAAGCTCTCTGAAAACCCTGGCTCAAGAGACAAGTCATGTCCCGAACCTTTATAAATGATGCAAAGACACAAAGGTTTGTCTAACAAGGCTGCCCATAATGACGACTCAAAATCCACAGTCCAGTATTCCAAATCCATAAAGAGAAATAAAAATCCAGGAAACCCAAAAATGAGTACTAGCAAGACTGTCAGTCTCTTAAGCATTAATGAGCCACTGACGGATCTCATCCTCAGACCTTCAGTGGTGACATCAGGGTGTCCGTGCCTCTTGTGGAGCCTCCCATCAAAGAAAAGAGAACACAGAAACACGGCACGTTGATCCTAAATAATTAATAAACAGCAATATTAACAAAAGTACATAATTACATTAAATTAAATTACAATAAATAAGTTAATTAGCATCAAAAACTGGTCACTAATTAAGAAGATGGTTAGAATGAAAACCTGCAGTCACTGCGGCCCTCCAGGACTGGAGTTCGACACCCCTGGTGTAGAGCTTTAAGTATAAGCCCACCTCATCTTAGGCTTCATCTCAGATTGTTCAACAAGGATGTATGACAGCATTCTCCACTAGGAGTCCACATAAAGGCTGTGAAGCACGCAAGCTGAGGATGAATCATCGTTGTCTCATCTCCTGAAGTGAGGACCTGATGGAAGCCACAATGTATTTGTTCTTCTGGCTCAGGGTTTGCTCCTGACTGCCCATCACATGGCCTTATCCACTTGTCTCAGTCCTGGCTATTGGGGTCACCGATCAACCTGTACTTTTTTTTTAATTAATTAATTATTTTTTTTTATTTCAGGTTGCTGTGGTGGTGGGCTCAGTTTTGTTTTGTCCTAATCGGGTACACCAGACAGCTGATCTTTCTTTACAGGTGAAGGGCCACACCCTGTGCCATTTGTGAGAGACTGGGCACTGTAGTGGCCAAACTTAAATGCTGACTTCAATGCACTCAAAGTATTACTTGGTATTTGTGCAGCGGACATAGCCAGGAACATGGGGGCCAAAACCGTCATTGCCATTGATGTGGGCAGCCAAGATGAGACAGACTTGTCCAACTATGGCGACAGCCTCTCGGGGTGGTGGCTGCTCTGGAAACGCATCAACCCATGGGCAGAAAAAGTCAAGGTAAGGATAATTGTCTTTGAGCCATTACCTAGTGGTCATCTGTTTTGGCCCAGTTTTCTGGTGTCCATTTCACTTCTCTTGTAGTTGACACCTCTGCCTTCACATACTTCAACCATGTCATTTCCTCATATGCTTGCCATTATGATCCACATTTTTTCCCCCCAATATCAGCCTTTATAACTCTTATGGTGGTCCAGAGTTTGCTGAATGTTTATGTGTCTTGTCGGTTGGTTACTGCTTTGCCCATTTCACAAGTGGTCACTACACATGGCGGTGTTCATGTCAGAGGCAGTACCTGTCGTGGAGGTGTTCTTAGTGCCCTTGCTTAGTGTGACTTGTGATATTAACACCCATGTCTCCCAATGCTGATGCCCATTATGTGTTGTCAAGCATATCTGTGGTGACTTTGACTTCGCCCATGTCATCTTTGCTGCTGTCTATTTTCTGTGGCCTCTTTTTCCATTTTTCAAGCAGTCTGCGGTGATACTTATTTTTTCAAAAAGCTGTGGCTGGTGCCCGTTGTGACTCTTGTCATGTCTTTGTTAGTTCTCTCTCTTTGTTGCCAGTTCTCAAGTCTTCTGTGATTATACTGCCCCTTTCCACTGTCGCCCCACTTGCTTCTCTAAGATATTAGGCCACATCTCCTATGTGTTAACCATTTTCCCCATGCCCGCAGTGATAACCAATCTTCTCAATGCTCCTGGTAATTTTTTGTACTCGTGTCTATTAAGACTTTTCTATTGTTTTGTCTGTTGAAGTTGATGATGTGAATGCCCACTTCTGCCATGGAGATGCCATTCAATTTACTGAGAGCTGAGTAAATAAGTGAGAGATCATATCATGTGCTGTGCCACCTGCATAATGGCCTCACAATGTTCTTTTTTTCCTTTCTTTTAATAAAGATTTGCAGCGGATGTTTACTTTGAATCATGAAGTTCCCAGAATGAGGTTGAATCCCCAGCTCTGGATTGTCATTCATTTAAAATAGTTTCATGCTTTGCTGTGCTTGCAGGTCCCAGACATGGCAGAGATTCAGTCGCGGCTGGCGTATGTGTCCTGCGTCCGTCAGTTGGAGGTCGTAAAGAACAGTGCCTACTGCGAGTACATCCGGCCACCCATCGACCGCTTCAAAACCATGGAGTTTGGAAAGTTTGATGAGATCTACGTGAGTATGTTCACAAAGCAGGGAGTGTGATTTCAGGGGACAGGGCAGCCATGAGGCTTTTGGCAAATGATGGGAAGCCTAAAATGGCCCCTTCTGGCCCTAGCGAGTCCCCACACAATGCTTTTTTTCTTTTGATCAGGATATTGTCAGTCTGGAAAGCTAATGCTATCACTTTTCCATCAGGATGTTGGCTACCAGCATGGCAAAGTTGTGTTCAGCAGCTGGAAACGGGGTGACATCATAGACAACATGCTGAAGGATCGGAGGTCGGCAGACTTTAATGACAGAAAGAAAGCTGAGGTGCGTGTCAAAAGATGTGTCATCCTGCTCTAGTGCCCACATAAGTCGAGTTTAAATGAAGACCGAAGCCATCTCCATAACTCACTGAACATCGTGTTTGGTGTTTAGAATTGTGGCTGTGACTTCAAAGAAGCTCTGTGGGCCTGGAGAAACCATTCCAACATCAGTGATGAACAGATGATGTGCTCTGCTTCTCCAATGCCATTCTTTCTTTCCCTTTAATTTCAGAGTGGCTCCTGTTTACCTGCAGACTTCACGGACCTCGCAGAAATAGTTTCCCGAATCGAGCCTGTTCAGAGTTTTGTGGCTGCTGAAGGTAAGAGTCAGTCCGAGTTGGGGGTTCAGGTCTGATATGGAGCATGTGGACATGGACATGTGCCTCAGCTGGCTTGAACTCTTCTCACATACACGACTCCACAGACTGAGCAGGCATTAGCCTCCGGTGTCAGTCAATCAGGTGACCCATCATAATTCTTGTGGCCCTGGTGCGCCCCACTCGTGCCATCAAATGGTTCAGTCGTAGTGTATTGGGGCTTCTGACATTTAGCAGAATGCGTTTCTGCATTCATTTTTGAATTTTCAAATTGGTATCAATTTGCTGTTGCATGCCATTGTTTAGTTTTGTGCTTTTTACTTATAATTTATTTCCGTTGCTAGTGCGCATTATAATCCGAGTCGTATCGTGCGATGTCTATGCTATTCCAAGATTATGGATTTAAAACGTACTCATTTAGTGCCTTTTGGATGTTTTGGCATTTTCAACTCGGCTTGCTTTTCAACAAGGAAATTTAGTTAGCGTTTGGGACTTAGTGTTAGTATTCGCTGCTCTACTGGTTTAGACCTTTGCCAATTTTTAAAAGACTATGATTCTCTCCTGTCTCTCGGTCTTTTAATTATAATTCTGGCAGTATGCCTTTCCCTTCTGCTCCATACTCTTTGTCTAATAGCGCTATTGTTTGACAGGGCAGCTTTACAGAGTTTGACATGAAAGGGCAGGTGATGATGTTTAGCACTTGTTAAGTTTCAGGGATCACTGTATGATAAAGTGCCAGGCTGATGACCTTGCAGGTGTTGACTTCGACTGTGGACAACTGCATGGTTAATTAGTAAATGAAAAGTGGGCAGTGCTTTTCAAAGTGTGGCCTATCGACCACCAGTGCTCCCCAAGTGATCCACAAGCTGTTAGTCATCATGGCAAAGTGACTTTTAAATTGCCTTGATATGTTAGTCTGCTATGTACATACTTGATTACTTTATTTGTAATATTGAATGCTGGTGGCAGACGTCGGTGCTGCTCAGTCAATATTCTGAGATACACGAGAAATGGCATTAAAAGTGCCACCACCACAGGGCCCACCGTCTAACTTTTTTGCTGACAGTAACAACTTTTGCTTCAATTTCCCACCTTCTTCCACTGCTGCTCTTTGCTTGTTGTGGTTGCTCCTTTTTTCTCACAGTCTTTCTGCAGCCTCAGTCTGCCTCTGATCTCGGTCACAGCGCAGGTCTCTTCTTAACTCACTGTGATGTCAGCCTGTGGAGAGCCCATGTCTGCTCAAGGCTGTCCCTTAACTCCAGGTCGCTGGTGACGGGCACATCAGTGTCCACTGTTAATTGATCTTCATGGCAAAAGGGTTATAGTGAATCACTGGCTGAAATCTGGGATTTTGAAATGCAAAAGTATTTTTCACATAAATACCTGCCTTAAAATAAATTTGGGAAATGTAACATGGAATTATGCTAACAAGTGACTATCAGACTCAATGGTCCATTGTTAGAGGTTTCTTTATCAAAGTGGTCTTCAGTTGTTGAGTACCACTGCTGTAGAGGATGTAGCCGTGGTGTTCTCATTTCATTAAAAGTAAAGGGAGCCTCAAAAACCATTTAAATCACAAAAGGCGCTGCCTCCTCCCAGGCTGTGCTTAGCCAGTAGGTGTCACCACATTACCAACCTGCATGACGTTTTTTGTTTCCAGCCGAGGAGTCGGACTATCTCACTGAGTATGAGGAGGATGGGATAGAAGCTGTGAGAGAGGAAGAGGGTGGAGAGGAGGAGGAGGAGGAGGACGATGATGACGAAGGGGAAGATGAAGACCCTGACAACCAGTTGCAAGCAGAGTGGGCCAAGCAAAGTGCATCTGAGATGGTAAGAAATATATATATATATATATAAACCATACCATGCATTGACCCTCATTGTAAGAGTAAAGTTGTCATTTCAAGGTTTATAGAAGAACGCTAGGCCTCAGTCAACACTTCTACTGCCCTGGGACTTCAGGGCACCACAGTGAGTGCCATTATCTCAAACGGAGTCCAAATGACCTCAATGGCATAGCAATGACTCATTCATCAAGTCCCAGAGGATTCCAGAAGTTCACCCAAAGATTGCAGGGCTCAGCTAACAGACCAAGGCAAAAAGGGAGAGTAAGGTGGACAAACCATCTGCTAACCAAGAGGAATATCAATGTAAATGAGTGCCAAACCTTTTGGAATAATAGCAGACAAGTCAAGATTGTTTTGACAAAGCAAGACCTACTACATCTACCATTTAACAGGGAGACCCTCAGACCTACAATAAAGACATAGAGGTGCTGGTGTGTTGGGGGTGGCGATGTTTTAGAATACTTGCCATTATTGAAGACCCAGAATATGTCTGCTCATATGGCTGTGACCTGCAGCTGAAGCACTGTTAGGTTATACAGTGTGGCATAACAGCAAGTAGACAATTGAATGGCTCAGAAGTGGAGTGGCCGAGTCAAAGTCCTGACTTGAACCCGGCAGAGCACCTGAACCAAGCTGTTGGCATTCACAGACGTACCAACATTTCTGAGTGAAAGCAGTTCTGCAAAGAAGGGTGGGCTAATGTTTCTCAGAGAGACTGTGCAATCACATTTGAGGAAGTGTTTAGTTGTTGTTATTGCTGCTAAAGCTACTGCAAGCAAATATTGAAACTATGGAGCCGATTACTCTTTCACATGAGTGATAAAGGTAGCATTTTTCCTTGAATAACGAAAGTTCTGATTTCAAAACTGTTTTGTGCGTTCACTCAGGCTCCCTTTCTCCAATATTTTCATTTTGGCTTAAGGTCAGAGGCTTTCCATTTTGTAAGGTATGCAAAAACGGAGCATATCGGAGAGGAGCGTCAGGGTGAACTTCAGTGTCCCGCAAAGGACAAATGTGGATGAGTGCCTGTTTTAGTTAGCAATGAGAACAAACCCCATGGAAAGTTAAATCAATTCACTTTATTATATTGAAGGGTGCTATATAGCAGCCAGAATCCAATACAAAAAATATCATCTTAGATAAAAGAAAAAAACACAATATGATTACATACAAAGAATGATATGTTATGGCCACCAGGGGGTGCATGAGCTCCCCAAGCATGACGCAAACAGGCATGTCCAACAACACACATGTTTTTCATTTTGATGTGCGAGATGTTTCCCAAGTATCCCACCAATGCCCTGCACAGTACAAATGCACCAATTAACACAGCACAGTACAACACTTTCTCTCTCTGTCTCTCTCCCCATCTTCCGCCTCCACTTCTCCTCTGGCAAGCTTCGTCCCTCTTCCTCCCAACTCTGGCTCCTTGAATGGAGTGAGGTGGTCCATTTTTTAGTGCACCTCATGTGGCCCATCTTCATTATCTGGAAGTTCTCCTGGGTGTGGTGGAAGCCCAAAGTAGGGCTCTGCAGCACCTCCTGGCGGCCCCAACAGAGCCCAGACTCCAACTGCCATGTATCCCTGTGGGCATCTTGAGGTGCTGCTGCATATCCAGGGGCTGCCATCTTTCTCTTCAGGGGAGACATCTGCTCCCGCAGTGCTTCCTTTATGATGACCTCTTATCCAGGGAAGGGCCCCAGGCGTCTTTCACAATGTGTATGCAGCTTTTCCTTTTTAAAGACCCTAAATTGGATCATGGCATAGTCAGAATGATAATTAAAACAGAAACTAATAAATCTAATCCAGTGATTGATGTCACCATGGATGTAACTGGATCCACTGGGCCCCCGGGCTTGAGTCACACTGATGTCGCTTTACACGTTTGCTTTGTTAGTTCTAAGTATAAATCCCTCCATCTATAAAACACATTTTCTGTATCTTCTTCATACACAGCTTTGTGTTTCAAGCCACAATTTTGAAATTTGTCACACAGGAACTTTTCACCATAGGTCACATTTTTGACTTCCACCTTTAATCATCGCATAGCACCCAAAGGAAGCAGCAGTGGTGGTTTTGGGGGTGAGTGGTGTCAAATCGACAGAGAAACAACACTACAGAGGTTGTAATGGTGATGTGATGGCTACCTCTGTTACTTTTCTAGGTTTGATTTCGACCCATTATGTTTAACTTCTCCCTCACTATGTCAATCATGTCTCCAGGGTGCCCCAAATGTAATCTGTCATCATCGCCACCCCAAGCTGCCCCGTAGTGTTGTATTTGATGCTACATACGTTTGGCTTTTTAACTTTTGGCCTTGTCCCCATTTCCATGAGCAGCTTGGGGTCAGAGAGAGCAGTTGTAATCCCACAGTTGACTCAGGCAAATTGGGATCACCAGTTGCATTTATTCTAAACTGAATACTTTTTTTTTCTTTCTTTCTTTAAACATAAAATAGAGTTTGGAAGTATCGGGGAAAGTCATGAAAGACAATTTTAAAATACCACAGTATGATCTGTGGACTGAGAAGCAGCACTTTGTGGGGTGTGATGGGTAGATAATATGCTTGCCCTTCCTTTAAGATCTCAAGGTTCAGTTCCTGCCCAGAACATTTGCTACAACCAATTATAACATGGCCCCAAGCCGCCCCAAGTGGGGGTTTATTGTCCTGAGATATTTATTCCAATTTCAGGTTCTTTGTACCAGAAGGAAAACCCCAGAAAATTGTACAGTAAGAATAATTCTGTACTATACGAAAAAAAAAAATATAAGGTAAAAAGAAATGATATATCACCGAACTTAAGTTTCACACCCAGGGTAGAAGTCTTTTATAACCACTCCATTGTAGCCTTTATTCTAATATTCTTTATCAACACGTGATTAGCGACTCCAGCAGTTAGCCTTGACACTTCCTCTAAACTCCACAGGCAATGCTTGCAGTCCAAAGTCTTTGTCATTCCTCAGATCTCGAGGACATGCAGGTGTCATTTAGCAGGCCTCACACTTTCTCATTTGTGTTGTTAGGATGAAGAAACGTCCATCCGCAATCGCAAGAGGCTGACCTCAGATGTATTCCCCTCTGTGGATGTGCCTGAACCTTAGTGAAGACAGAGGACACCACAGGATAATAAAGGACGCTGAGCCTCCCACCTGAGCCAGGGACACACGCACAGGATTGGGGGCATGAAAACACAGACAAGTGTGGCTCTGCTTCGAAGGATTAGATGGCTTATCCTAATGGTGGATCCTACAGAGATGCTCTTACTTTGTTCAGCATGTTTCTTGTAAAAATAGGAAAAAGCAAGACTCCTTTAGGAAGCTCCCACCAAAGACCCCCTTATCAGTGTTACTGAAGACTGGCGGAGAATATCTTGGAAACAGAAAAGTGGCAATGGTAACCCATTAGGACCCAGGGGCACCTGGCAAGCAGGCTTGACTTTTTTAAAAGGTTAACAGAAAACAGTCCCAAAAATCACTGTCCTCCAGATGTGGTCTCTTGTCACTCTGGTAGAAATGCCAGGCTTCTTTTGTTTTATAAACCCGTCACTTTCTGCATAGTGCAGGTGTGTCTTAAAGTAAATCCGCACTTTCCTAAGTTACGCTGCAGAGCTTACCA
Source organism: Polypterus senegalus (assembly GCF_016835505.1). NCBI lineage: Eukaryota > Metazoa > Chordata > Cladistia > Polypteriformes > Polypteridae > Polypterus > Polypterus senegalus. Next base: position 77,661,124 of record NC_053165.1, read on the forward strand.
GACATTTGCTTTCATGTGTATGTACACCCAGAACCTCCTTGTTATTGCCTCACAAAGTATGGCAACTGTATTAGAAAGTCAAGTACAGTGTGAATTTAAAGCATACAGAATCACGACAAAATGGGTGAGCACTCATATGACACTGTGTTTGTTCAGGACGTATGGTCACTGCGTTAGTTTGCACCTGTGCAAAAAAGAGCAGCCTGTAAAGAGATTAAAATGCACCTCATTTAATGCGCTATGCTGTTTCCTAACTCCTGATTTATTGTTACCTTTGCAATATCCACTTTCAAATGCTGCTTGCCTTGGTCAGGATTGGAGAAGCCAGTGTTACATGATAGGTAATGGATCTGGATGATACTTCAGTTTATTACGTTTCATAATTTTACATCATTTGTGTGAGAGCAGGAGCCATTATCAGTTACTGTTTTCAGTAAACATGGATGTTTAAAAGAGGCACACTGCGTCTATTGTGTAATAGAAGTAAAAGCTAAGCTAATAAAGGACAAGGCAGACTTCTCAAACTCTGCCTTGTTATAACTTGCGCAGGTAACATTGAGCTATGAGAAGTGACAAATCCTAGCCTGTCAACACTGGGAGACCAACTACCGCCTTTCCAAGCATGAACATTCAAAGATGGCAAAAATAGCCACCTCTGTTACGTGTCCTGTGCTCATACCAGATGGGTGGCTAAAATGTGACGGTTACTCGCGCTCAATGGCGTACCTCCTAGGGTGACCTTTTACATGTCACAAGTGATGTTCTTCCTCGGCTCTGCTCTTTTGGAAGTACTGTTAAGGTTGCCCTATGAAGCTGTCACCTAGCAGCACCTACCAGGGTTGCAATAGACAAAACCATAGACGTTCAGTTACATGGCAGGGTTCCACCTCCATAACAGTATGAAATGTGTGTCTGTTTAAAATACAAAGTCAGTGTATACACGTAGCAGAGGGCGATAAACCGGCAGATGGGGATACCGGATAAAATTCTTGCAGGGTGCATTAAAAAAAAAATGATAGAAAGCGTGTTTTATGTTTAAATATATCCACACGTTTAACAACACATCAATAAATGTGCACACAACAAAAAACAGAAATGTTTTTTCAATTGGAGTATTTGTGTCTTAAAAGTAATGTCTGGGCTTGCGTGTTTTCTGTGTGTAACAGATCCCTTTAGGAATGTTACCCAGGGTGCTGTGCGGTTCAGCCTAGTTGGGGAGTCAGTACTGGTTGTGCTCCCTGTGACTCCCTTTTGGATTAAATAGGTTTGACAATTTAAAGGTGGAGATCTGAAATGAGGAGGGAGCACACAAAAAAAAATGCGGCTAGTACAGTGTTTGCTTGGCGGTGGTGTGAGGGAGGGAGTGAGGAAGAAGAAGCAGCACTTTCATTGGTTCAAGTCGTAGACGTGAACACCTGCTGTCAGATCAGTTGGAGTAGCAGAACACTAACAAGCATGGCAGGTAAGAGGCACACCTGTGTGCTTAACTAATCACTAATAGATTTGTTATTTGCTAAAAAAAATGTTTCTGTCTTAAAAGTATATACAAGTAACTGGAGTATATCTACCAGCATCTCACAATTCTTAAGTATACTGTGACATTCATTTTAGGTCGCATCACCCAATCCTGTATGTTTGTTTTACTGTGCGCATCTTTAAATTTGAATTAAGCAGCAGTCCCACAACGTATGTCTTTACACCCCAGGACCCCATCACTGGTGCAGTGCAACTCCAGTATGGAGGTAGGACACATTGTGAGTGAACATGTGGTCTCACAAATCCATTTAAAGACTTGGTATAATTAAAGTGGACAATATTGGTGCCTGCTGCTCTCTTCTTTTGCCAGCCCCATGGATATGGCTTGATGTCTGTGTATTGAAAGGTTGCAGCAGAGCAGAAGCCAAGTAATTTTGTTTGTTTTTGCATTTATTTTGTCAAACATTTCCGAATTTGCCGTACTACTTCATGAGATTAATTTTTAAGCATCAGAACAAAATATAAAGACACAGATTATTATAGTTTTTCATGTTTTTGTAAAAAAGTATCATATAAAGTGTGCAGTGTTGTCATGGCCTGCGGTTTAAAGCACAACTGAATTCACAAAGCAACATCAGAGCCACCTGACTGTAGTGATGGAGCCAAAAGACATCATTTCAATTATAAGCATCAATGTACAAAATGGTGGATCCGCAGGGCCCAGCATACAAGCCACAGTTTAATAATTGTGTGACATTGTTCACACTTTATAGTCCCCATTGAACACTGACATCAGCCCACACATTGACATTTAAGGCCTTCTTGCTGTCCCAATAGTTTTGGTTGTTCTTACTTTCCATCCTTGGACAAATCAAAACTAAGATTAACCGTGCTGAGACAGCGTGACAGCTGCTTTTCTCCATGATGGATGATAAGTGCTCTTTCTTCATTTAACGGATATCTTGATGTGGGTCATCCATGTTTTACACAGTAATGAGAGCCAGAGGACATTCTCCTTACTGTCCTCTTCACAAAATGTCATCTCATCTTTGACTTCCCCGTGTCCATGTGTGCTGTTTGTTTTCAAAGATGGTCCTGGCCTTTCATGTTAAAAGCACACCTCCACTTGTGGTTTGTTTGGTAGCATCTTCCCTTCCATGTTGTCATTTAGAGCTCCTTATTCACAGAGGACAGAGCCGCATGGTGGGCTTGCCTGAGCTATGCTACTCACGGGGCATCTTAACCTTTTGATTCATTCTTTTGTCATTTTATGTTATCCTAGTTTTCATATTTGTCCTACTGCTGCAATATTGTATAGTAACGTTTCTGTGAAGCGCGCTAGAGGTGGCCACCTAAATCCTCTGGCCTTCGTGTCAGTTTGGTTTCTTCATTCCTAAATAACAGCACAACTGGGACTGGTGGATATTTCAGGATGGGAACAGTTTGTCTTGTATTTGTAATTATATTCCCTGTATAGTCGTTGGAGCAAATCAAAGGCTATTAGAAGAAGGATTTATATGGGACTATAATTTTAAACTAATCTATTATTTCAAAGATACAAAATGTTATGCAATATTGTTTAATAAGATGCAAACATGACATTAAAATTTGGAGAATGCTTTAAGATATTTTATTTCTTTAAACTGGAGAAATACAGTATTTGATGATTTAATTCAATTTTCTTTAAGAAAAAAATGAAAACAGTGAGGAGTGTGTGATGTTTTTTTCTTGTCCGTGTCCTCATACTGCTTGCCTATAAGCACAAAAACTCTTTAGATTTAGTCAAACTTTACATTTTTTTTATGGGATTATTTTTTATCAGAAAAAAACATCAGTTTTTCAGTGGTATTCCCGTGTGAAGAAATATGCAATCCAGTCAAGAAGCCACTGGGCCAAACCCCAGGAGCGAGGATGAGGAAGGCCAAAGGGAGATGACCACCACAGGAAGCACAAGGTACTTCTAATAACCAGAGGAAAATGTTTTAAGAGTTTGACGTTGGTGGGAGTATACCCCCTTCTGTCTTTCCTAAAGTAGCTGTGGATCCCCCTGTTGTCAGCTTTTTATCAGCTCTTATTATGGATGTCACATGCAAGTGTAATCCCTCATTCTGTGGATTTTGCTTTAACAAAATGCCTTTGAAAACAACAAACATGAAGGGTTTCGGTTTTGGCATCTCACACTTTGTTGTAACTCCATAGCAAGTCACTGGTCGCCGCACAGTTTCATCCAATTCGACGTTGTCCCCATAACTTTACTGATCTTTCTGCCTGTAACGCAATGGGCCAAAGTCATCAAAAGTGACAGAGGCACAGATTTTGTCATATGAGGCGGCACTGTGCTTGTTTACAGCCTGCATTTCAAAGGCGATGAGTGTGCAGACATTTGTGTTGACTTGAGACTTTTTAGATGGAATGAATTTAGTGTCCTATAGACATGGTGACATCCTTTGAAAGAACATGAGAAATTTAACAAATGGGAGGAGACTACTTGGCTTGCTAGAAACATTTTTGTTTTTATTTTTAGTTTGTGAGTTTTAATGTTTTTGAAGCTGAATTATCAAGCTTCAAGTGCGTGTTTTAATGCTATTTTTGAGTAAGATTTTCATTTTTATTTGTTTCTGTAGTGCGTCCCACTGCATTTCAGAATTCTCCATGCACAGTTAATAGTTGCTAGGGTCCTTCTCCTTGCCCCGCATCCCAAAGACTCACCATTAAATTCCAGTGCATCAGCAGGATTGCAGACTTGATCGGTGAGCAGCTGCAGCTTAATCGTTGTGGGTCTGATACTCTGCTCAACGACTCTTTAGTCTGGACTCAGTTTGAAAGACCCACACACCTCCTAGTTTGTTGCTAAGAACACCATAGCAGTTTCTCTTGATCACCTTTAGCCAACAGACTCTTCAGCGTGGTCAGTGAAAGTCTGGCAGTAAGAACTGACCACCCTGAATAGCCAAACTGATTTGTGTGGCTGCCATAACATTTGTCACCAACCCTTTGAACATCCTGTCCCATTGGTCAACACTCATCTCTTATTTCTACATGAAGATGAGGTAGTGGCGGTGGTGATTCCTCTTGAGGCATCCACTGCCATCTTTAATCGTGTTTCTCTTCCTTTGCCCATTACAGGCTGACAAATTCAAATGTACTTCACTGAGCAGCAGTTGGCATTTGCAATGCTCCATTGGGTTCCTTACGTCTGGTGAATTTGTTTTACATGCATTCAAGCTACATATCCATGCCATCATAGTAAATTTGGATTACAAGCAAAATGAATTGGATCGAATCAAAAAAAAAACAAACAAAAAAACAACCAGAGCAGCCGCATAAACCCCCTGTAGCACACAATATGGAGAGGCAGCCATCTGAGAGCCACGTCATCTGCCGCGTGCACCGCCTTCAGAGTCCCACATGCCTGGAATGAGCAGAGCTGCCGCCACATGCCTCCTCCAACTGCTTCTCTCCAGTTCTTGATTTATTGAAAGCTCAATGGGGCTTTCCTTCTGTCATCACAAAGGTGAAAAGTATTTCGAGCCAAAAAACTGATACTGCTTAACGTGAGGAAAGCTACCTTTGGAGTTTGGCATGCAGTCCTACTTGACATGTGCACACAGACAATACGCACTATGGTGTATGTGAGAACAGCTTTATTTTATAATTATTTTACCTCTTCTAGGTTTTATAAAACATATTACTTAAAGCTTTGGGTAAAAATAAAAATATAAAATGGTAAGCTCATTAAAGTGCCAGGGAAGAGGTAAATGTACACAGCTTTAACACACAGATCCATAAAATAAATCTGTCCATGAACATTTTGAAACCGTGCTCTCCAACCCTTGACTAGCAGCCATGGGCATATCCCACAGTGCCCACTCACACAGTCACTATCTTGTGGATGGTGAGAACCATTGACACCGAGTTAGGGGGCACAACCAGCCAGACGTGTGTGGCTTCAAAGCCAATGCAAAAGGTGAGAGAAGAAGAGGAACCTTCAGGTCATGGCATCTCAGATCAGGGAAAAAGAAGTCAATCGACTTACAAAAGTACTAAAAATAAGGCATAGACTCTGCGTCCGTGAGTGATTTCGCAAAGCGTCGTCCTGATTGTGCAGCTCAAAGGAGCAAGACTCCTTCCTCCACCGAGCTCCACCTCAAGCCCCACTGAATGTGGACAAGCAAAAGCTTGCAGCTGCATTAATGGAAAAGTCCAAAAAAATAATTCGTACCGTGGCAGTGCTTTGTTGTGAAGGTGAAAAAGGAGTGACCCCTCATACCCTCATAGCTTCACGAGGGGCTCAAACTTGAGCCACAACCCGCCTTCTGCCCTCAGAATGAGCTGATTTTTACGGCGGACCTCGGTGCAAGTCGGGATGACTCGGAATCGATGCAGGGTCAGCGCCAGCACCACTTTAATTTCTGACATGGCAAAGTTTTGTCCTATGCAGTTTCTGTGAAAAAACAAACAAAAAAAAAATGAAACTTTAACAGTGAACGTCTTTGAGTGCAGCGTCAGACTCCAGTCATGGGCTTTCTTAATTAACTACTAATCACTGCGCACACCATTTAACTTCTCTTTTACTTCATGTCATTTTAACATTTAGGTTCCTTTGTTTTTGTTTTGTCCGTAGCCTTTATGGCGTTATGTTTACCTCTGGAAAATGAGCCAAAAAACATGGAATTGTTTTCATGAGAAAAGATTTCATTACATGTAACAGAAGCGTCACCATAAACACAGTAGGAGAAGTCTGTCTGGTGCCAGCTTTGGCATACTGATTCAGGTTTAGCACGCGTCTTTTGAGATGGTCACCAAAACACTGCCCAATGTCACAATAGGGACATTTGACACATCTTTGAACACTTGCATTTTTTATCTGTTGCTTGACTGATAGAGGATTAGAATATCACTGCATACTTGACATGCTGCTTGTGTTGTTTTGGGTTTACCATGGTGCAAGGCTAGTTCTGCCCACATTTACTCCGGACACAAACATGGACAGTTCTGGCATTCTGAATTGTGCTTAGGGGGCTAGCATATTTCTTGTTCTTGTTTGCAATTATTTATCCTTTTTGTCACACCATGGTGAAGCTTCATGTGACCGAGTTCACTAGTTCAGTCATACAGTGCAGTCTCTATTAGGAGACAGGTGGTGTCCTCTAAGGAGCACAAACTCTGGACTGATACCGAGGGGGACCCCCCACCACCTCCCCAGTCATCAGACTCTGATAGTGAGTGGACACTGTTACCTGCAGTATATTGGCATATACACAAAGGGGTACCATTTGTGCTACTGAAAGGGTGTGCTCTTTGGACAACACAGATCACTGAAGTCTAATAACATCTACTACTTGCTATAACAATGAGGGGTGACATCTGTTTTTCCCACCTAGGGCTCTAATTGGGCCTAGACTGGCACTAGGCATTGGCTTCACCACACATTGGTCTGATTATTGCTCAATTTGAGAAATTGTTTGGTTTCAGTTCGTTCTAAGACTGCTTTTTGTTTGCCATTGTGTTTTTCATTGGAGGCTCCACCCCACTCATGAATATTGACAAGTTACCAAAAATTGGAAGAATGCATAGAAATATTCATGATTTTTTTACATGTTGCATGATGTTAATTCATCCATTAGATGGCAGCAAAACTGTTGTGAAGGACTCATTTGGACTTAACACTGTAAAGGGTATCATTTCACAACCCCCAAGTCTGACTTGGGCTTAACTGTAATTGCAAAGAATTCGGAGTCTGAGTCTCACCTGGGGTTAATGCCAAGGAGGTCAACTAGCGAACTCAACCCCATTTGTGTCCATCATACAGTGCAACACCCATTCCAATAAAACATTTGAAATGGAAAAAAAAATGAAGGTGGGTCAAAGAATTACACATTGACCGTGCTTTCAGCATGTGAGTGACAGAGGGTCCATTTAAGGATTGTTTAACATATGAGAGACCCGAGATGGTCCTTCTGTTTCATTTATAAACCGAGCAGGAGAAATGGAGCAGCCCTTACCTTGGCCCTGCTGAGAAGGGGATGAAGGCGTGAGATGATCTTCCTTGGGAGTTTTCAGGATCAAATCGGTACGGGTTGTAGACCTGCAGGGTCAAACAGATGAAAATTCTACATTTGCTAGACTTCTCAATATGCTTTTTAATCGAATGCCTGTGCACTCCAACGGGCACATGTTGGGTCAGCCCCCATATGGGATCGGTGGCTTGGAAACACTAGATATTTTGAAGCCAAGGCTGGGCCTGCATGGAGCACTTTAAAGTCACAATGGGATGCACTCCTAGCATGGAGCATCCCTGATGTTTTGATGTTTGAAGATGCATTCAAGGTAGGACTGGTGGCACTGAGTGTATGTGGAATTACCTCGATTATCTCGGCTTCTTTCTTATTTTTAAAACATTTTTAGTGAGAAAAGGCCTTTCAGCTCAACAAAGCTCACCAACCCCAGTCATAGAATTTCATCAAGTTAAATTTTGAGAATCTGTGAAGTCCTACAGTCCACCACACTATTTGGCTGTTTATCCCACCTCTACTTTGTAACATTTGTGTTAAAATTCCCCTTGTCCAATCTCCATTCATTCCCATGTTCTTGTTGAAGAACTCATTTTAAAGCAACAACCCCTTGAAAGTCATGAACTGCATTTCACTGCCTTCATTTTGCAGAAATCCAAATTTTTTCCTCCAACGACTAAGCTCTAGTAAAAGATGGAGGAAAGTATGTGGAATTGTATTACTCCATTCCACTGGAGGAGATGGAGAAGGTGGCAGGGAAAAGGGACAGCTTTGCTTAGACCGCTGTCCTTCACTGACGCGCACTCTATAAACAGTAAAAGATGGATAGACATGGATGGATGGCTCAGCACAGACCCGAGGCTAACAGGTGGAACATCACGAGGGCTCTGAATGTGACACAGACAAGTCCTAACTGAATGAAAGTGGAAAAAGGGACCAGGGTGAAACATCACTCATCACAAAAAAACAGAGATGGTCTGGGATCAGAGACTGTCGTAAATGATGGAGAAAAGGCTTTGGTGGGCTGGGAAAGTATGGAGAGAGTGGTGAGGAATGAAGTGGCCAGCAGAAAGAAGGAGAGGAAGACCAAAAAGCAGATGGACGAATCTCTGTATACAGAAGGCGAAAGAGAAGATGGGTCAACCCCAGATAAAGATAAAGCCGGAGGAAGAGAAGATGTCTTTTGCTTTCATTCTGGAGGATGGCAGTGTGGGAATCTACCAGTCTTCTTGACAGCCTGCTTACCTCTGGATTTGGCCACACGGCTGGATTGTGGTGAGTCCCATAAATGCTGATCAAGCAGATGTTGCCTACAGAAGTGAGAAAGAGAAGTGAGAGGTGAGGATCACCAAGGCACAAAATGAAGAGAAAGTCTACACTGCCTTGCACTCTTGTGAATTTGGGCACTTTTTAATCATTTTTCTCTGGTGTTATTTTAGATAGATAGATACTTTATTAATCCCAAGGGGAAATTCACATACTCCATTTTAGGTATTTTCAGTCCAATTCTTTAAGACAGACAGACAGACTTATTTGGTTTTCTCTGGTCTTCCTTGTCATGACACCATGGAGAAGCAACGTGTTGCATGTGGGGCTGTTACACAATTAGAATTTAATTTGACAGCATGACGGCCAACAGTTTGGATCAACTTGGAATCCTTTCTGGTCAGGTGATTTCACTTTGTCATTAGGGGTTATTGACTAAGGTGCAGAAATGGCACATGTATCCAGGTGAACATTTCACTCTAAGCAGGAACAAAGGACATCTACAAACACAAGTCTGGTCCATTTTCAGATATGGCAGAGGCCCTGTCTCTAAAAAGAAGGTCTCACGCTTTGAACGAAGGAGCTACAGGAGAATCCTGAAGATCGGCTAAATGGACACCCTCACGAGTGAGGCAGTGAAGTGAAACTATGGTAGTTAGAAGGAATATTGAAGAGTAAGAGCTAAATCTTCAGCCACAGCTCTGGAAACTTGGCTGGAGAGGAGGTACGCAAGATTGTGTAAGACAAGAAGATTAAAAAAAAAAGTGAACAGGGTCCAGAAGAACATGGAGGATGGATGACATCGACTGGGAAAAGACAAGGCCAAGTGGGAAGCAATGATGGAAACAAAGTTCTGGGTTTCACCTGTGACTTCAAGCAGTCATGCAAGTGGATGGATCAAATCCAAGTCATATTATGGAATATCATCTACTGTTAAATTCTGCTCCATACTTGTAAAGTTTTAATTTTTTATAATGTATTGAGGATTTGTTCTGTTCTGTGTATTGTATTGACCCCCTTTTGTTTTTGACACCCACTGCATGCCCACCCTACCTGGAAAGGGGTATCTTTTTGAACTGCCTTTCCTGAGGTTTCTTCCATTTTTTCCCTACAAGGGATTTTTTTGGAAGTTGTTTCTTGTCTTCTTAGAGAGTCGAGGCTGGGGGGCTGTCAAGAGGGAGGGCCTGTTAAAGCCTATTGTGGCACTTCTTGTGTGATTTTTGGGCTATACTAAAATAAATTGTATTGTATTATATGTGTAAAGTTAGAACTACAACACAAAGTGCACAGAAGATGAAGGGGACTGAATACGCACTGGGTCCACTGTAAATAAAGACCTGCCCACTGCGAGGCCTCATCACAGCACCCATGACCTGTAGTTTAAATGAGGGCCTTCCTTCACCACCATCCGAACCAAGTCACCTTTTTGTTAACCTACTGACAGAAAACAAAAATAACTTGTTAGCGCTAATCCTAAAAGAAAGAACGTAGAATAAAGTGATCCATGGATGAGACCTGTTTAGGAAGCAACAAAAACAAAGAAAACACCTGGCCGAGACCACAAGGTTTCATAAAACATATGGAGGCCACACATATAATCAAGGTGTAATGGGTTGCCTTTCTAATTGTCACCACTACAGAATGAGGTTCATCATAAAGAAGAGCCTTCCATTTTGGGACGCCTGTGAGGGGGTTTACAGTCCCTTCATCACTTAACAGGTGTCTTTTACATGAGACCACTCACATCCCGTCACCATTGTCCTAACTCACCCTTTGGGATGACCCGATCTCCGGGCACTTTCAAGTCTTCAGTGAAGCGGCGGGTCAGGGCCGTTACTGGAGGGTGCAGCCGCAAGCTCTCCTTAATGCACATGGTTGTGAACGGCATCTGGCTGAGGTCATCCCTGTGGAATAAATGAAGAAGCGTTGAGGATATTTTGGTTGCCACACTGAGACATCTCTAGAAGTTGCTGGACAACAACAATTCTGAAGAACACATCTGCTCATGACTGGGGAGGCCTAACTGCCTTAGCTGGTCGCAGAAGGACATGTCAATGTGATGTCCTGAGCTGTCTTATCACAGCTGTGAAGGAGATAATAAGGAATTATGCATTGAGATCACCCAGTGGAATCACACTCAGAATCATATCCCCTCCACAAAATCTCAGGTGAAAAGAACAACTTTAACAAAGCAGGCCATTGACATCTGATGAAGTAAAATCAGGGTGGGATTCAAAGATCCCCACAAATCACAAACAAGGCAGTGGCAGAGCAGCCATTCTACCAACCAGAGAGTCTCCTGCTGGCATTCCCCTAATTCATCAGGGGTCCGCTCAGTCTTTCTACTTCAAGATCTTTCAAGTAACAAACGCTGGAGATGAGGACAGCCTCTGTGGGGTTGATGTGTTTGTGTCTGCGGAAGTGAAAACACCAGCCTCGAGGGGCCTGGCACACAAGTCAGACTGCTGTTACTGCTCTTCATCATGGACTGCCAAGTCGTCTCCACTCACCATTCGATCTCAGGTGTGTCCCGGCCCTCCAGGAGCTCGTTAATCTCACTCCGGCACTTCTCTTGGTAATCTGGATGCTGTGCCAGATTGTAAAGAATCCAGCAGAGGGCACTGGCTGTGGTGTCATGGCCTAAAAAACAAAACAAGGAGAGAAGTTCTGTTGCAGCTTGATGGTGCAAAGTGCCGAGTGTGTATGTGAGGGAGCCGTAAATTCGCTTGGGTCGTCAGTACCTCTTATAATGGGATGCTGCACAGCTCCAGCTTCATCTTGGGGAGATGTGTGCCAGGGAGTCGTTTAGGCTTAGTAATGCTTTACCAACAAAACACACAAAAGGAGGATGTGCAACAAATTCAAGGGAGGACCCACAAACCTCTGGGAATTGTTAGTACCCCCCCATTATGAAAATGGCAGCGATTCCCTTTTTAGTCCCCTTGACACTCCTCTCCTTGACATGCAGTCCACTTGCCCCAGTGTTTCCCCCGTTCCTGGAGACAATTCCAGCACAATCTTCCCTACGTATTCATGGGTTCAACATCCATGCTATTCAACCAACCATGTATCCAAAATATAATATTCATATAATGTGTGACAACCTGAGAAACCGTACTTGACTGGGATGGCTTGGGGCGTTAAGACAAGAACTGACAATGGATGTGGACTCCTGACACAGGGCTGTTCTTACCACACCACTGAGGCTTTGCCAAGTGAGGGCAGCAGCATCCCAACCTCCCTGTACTACAGCCTGCCAGCCCAAAACGTTTTACCTGCAAACATGAAGGTATCGGCGTGTGCTTTGATGTCTGCAGCAGTGAGACCCTTCCCATCTTCGTCCTGAAAGAAAAGACAAGTTCAGCTTCAATTCATGTACATTTTCCCCAGCCCTGTTAGATTGTTTGACTTTCCATGGCCACACACAACCTGCAGCTAAACAGGAGACGTTTCTTGTCACAACTGGGTGGCGGCTGCAGGTTTTCACTCCAGGCTTTCCTCTCATTCTGCTGCTGATGGACGTCTCTTCATTGGTGTTCATAAATTTCACAATGCGTGTTTCCATTTACCTTAATCAGCAGCCAAACAATAACGAGATTCAAGGTGCCATCAGCAGAGTCCTGTCAAGGGCCAAATGTGGGATAAGTAAAGTACCGTCTGCCTCTGGATGAGGGTTACTCCATAAGTATCTGCACTTTTGTCATCATTTACTGTGGATTGGCTTTCCAGTGTTCCCCGTGCTCATGTGGACACCCAGTGGGTCTGTGGCCACAGTGGTCAGGTATCCACCTTGATCAGTCAGCTTCTCTACTTGTTTCATGGAGTAAGCCTGGCCACTCTGCTCTCTGTTTGCACTAAAGAAGAGCAGTAAGTCATGATCTGCTTCGTATGGGCTGAAGGTGTACCAGGACCTGAAGTCCACAGAAGGCTTTCTGGCAGTACGTAGACAGAGTTTTGCCACAGTGGAGTGTTTATGAATGAACTGAGAAGATCAGAAAGGTTTGAACAAGAGTTAAGCTTGAAAAGAGAGTGGGATGCCAGTCCATGTCCACTACCAATAACTACATGGAGGAAGTCACAAATACGTATCTTGAGTCTAACAAACCGACGAGTGACCATCAATGAAGAGGAAAATCATCTGCATATGACATTGATCACAACAGGCGTTGGCTTTTATAGTCTGAGAGGAGCAGAAGAGCAATCACGTAACCACCTGTGAACACTTACTGGCAATGAAGGTGATGCATTTTGGAGGGAATCATCACTGGAGATGAAACATGGATCATCAGCTTGAACCGGAGAGTAAGCATCAAAGTATGGAATGGAAACATCTGCGTGTGCATGTGATAAGTGTCTGTCAAAAGGGCCGAGGGGCAAAGCCATGGCAGAAACAAAACTGCTGTTTTACTTTACGTTCCTGGGCAGGTCTTCTGCTGGCCACCCTGAACACTTGTGTCATCCTCGTCCATCTCTTTCTGCTCTTCTTGTTTTAGCTGGTGTACCTGATGAAAGGCTCACCCCACAACGTCAGGACAGCATAGACGGTGCTCACCACTGCTGATCTCCTCGCAGGTTCGCAGTGGCCACGTGGAGATGAGCCGCTGGATGTTGAGGACACAAGTTCTTTCCACAGCCACCTTGCAGAAACCTCTTGCTGGAGCACCTTGGCCTAGTGAGAGCTTCTTGCTCATGTTGATCATCGTTGTCATCAGTAAGCTCTTAATACTTTATGCTTTCAAAAAGCGCCACATCAGATTAGAGAACTGGGTGTTGGCCTCCATGAAGTCATTTGTCCCACGGCAGAAGGTTTGACGTTAGAGTCTTAAATATAAGAAAACGTCGTTCTGGTATTCCTGTTTATTTTATCCCAACTGTTTTTGTTTTGTCTTCCTCCAAAATGAAATACTTTGAAGACACACAGATCGTCTAAAACAGGGGTGTCAGATTTGATCTTGGGGGGCCACAGCAGCTGCTTTAGTAATTAGTGGCCAATCACTGCTGAGAATGTAGCGCCCATCTTTTGTCTTATTTGTAATTGATTTGCATTTTAGGATTCAACCAAAAGGTGCTCTGGGGGTCTCTAATTCAATTAGTGGAGGTCCTCCATTTTGACTCCAATCCAGTGCTATTTCCTGCCATTAATGATGGCCGTGTCTTCTTACTGCTCTCATTCTGGCGCGCCAGCCACGGCTGCTGGTGTCCTTCTTCATGAGAGCTCCTTCCAGCTGTCGTGTGGCTGTGACTGGCTCCATATTTCTCAGAGCTTCACGTGTTTCTCTTGAGATGTTTCACGATGGATTCAACTTAGCTGGCCACCCAGCAGCTCACTTTGCCTTGCTGGACACAATGAAGGATTCTAAAATCTTCAAAAGCTGGTCACATAAACAAACATCAAAGATGGCGGTGGCATTAACAGCAGTAAACACGGCTCTCCAGGTTCAGAGTTTTAAAGCTTCCCTGTAGTTCCGTCGGCAGGTGTGACCACTTGACCCCACGCCCACCCCCTCCCCGCCATTGTCCACTACGGTCGTCTTTGACAGAACACTAAGGCCCTACCTTAGTGAGCAGAAGCACATCGATAAAGTCCGTCGTTTTGCCCTTCTTGGGGTGCAACTGTCCAGTCGAGCTGAGCTGCAGCAGCTGTGTCTTCCGGTGCTCGACGATGTTAGAGGTGAAATTGTGAACAAAGTCACAAAGCTCCTGAAAGCGGCGGCCGTCCCGCGTGTGCCGGTAGATGAAGTCAAAGTGATGCAGGAGGGTGTATTCCCGTTTGACCACCAGGGCGCTCAGCTCGTAGATGGCCGTGATGTACTCGCTTGGCCTCCTGGACAGGAAAGAACACAAACATTGGGCACCTTCTGACCATAAAAAGGCAAACTTCAATCTGAACTCCCACCACATGCTCACTGTCGGCCATTACAGGATCCAAGGCTGGATGAAGACCCCCATCCCCACCCGATCCCTTCTTAGCTCCTTAAGAGAGAGTTGATCTGACTCTTAACGATGCAGTGTGCTGATGCCCGGTTGTTCTTCGGCCATTTTGATACAAAAATACTCGTCGTTTCATCAAATTGATTGATTGGTCAAATAGTCCCTGTGTGCACACCCACCCAGAATGCCCTGATGGTAAATCTGCCCTCTGTCAGGATCAGAGTCTAAGGCCAGCCACATCTACATGACTGCATTGGAGGTCAAGTCAGACTTAATGACTCGAGCTGTTGATCTCGTCACCTTGGGGACATCAGCTAACATAATGAGGAATCGCAGGGGGTGCCAGATAACACAACTGCCTCATGACTTTTCAGTGCAGTTTCAAACATCCAAAATATCATACAATTTGACCCCAAGGTGGTATGGTGCCCGCCCATGCCAGCATCTGTGCAAACATGTTCCAGGTATGGCGAGTTCAGCTGCAGTGTCACCCAGTCGATCTCCACTCTATGGTGGTACAACTAAAGTTGGTGAAGCCCAAAACACCTGCTGTGTGTTGGGCCACATGGCATGCATGGTGCTACTGACTGTCAAATGTCACCTACACAAGAGCCACGTCTTGAGCAGCACGATTCACTTTACTGATTCAGTTCCTTCATACTACACGTGTAAGAGCGTTGATTTATCTGCAGGACTCACGCCAGGACAGAACCTATCAGTTTCATTCTTGGATGAATCGCAAATGTTTAATGAAATAGCAAAGTGCATTTGTGCAGACCAATATAGCACCTTGAGGACCCCCCTAGTCCGGTGCTGACCGGTCAGTTCCTGCTTGTTCTGCAGCTGGGGGCAATGGGCTAATGGGGGGCTAAATCCCTGCATGCAAAAGTTGGATCTGATCGGGTAAGTCGTCTTTGTGGCCAAAAGTTCCGACTTGTGAAGCTTCCCCATAAAGTTTATTATTTATAAAATTGAAATAAAACGGCATGGCTGCAATGCAGTGCCGGATTTAGACTTGATCAGGCCCTAAGCTATTTGAGACACGGGGCCCTTTAGAAGTATATATGACAATTTGATTTGGGGGCCCTAAGCTATAGCTTGTGTAGCTTATACGTAAATCCTGCACGGCTCCAATGACAATCTGCGTGATATTTAACACCATCGACGTTGGACGTTACCAACAGCTGCTCTCCACTACACAAAAATAACAAAAGAAAACTACAAAGTGATTAACACAACAGCAATTAAGTAATAAAAAAATCAAAAGCACAAACAACATGAATTACTAAAAAAAAGGACAGAAATAAAGACAACAGAAAAAGAGCCTCCCGCAGATCTGTGACAGATGGCAGTGGTGGCGCCAAGCGCATGAGCTTCACCCTGTCTGATGGTGAGCTGGTGATCTCGTGGCACAGCAAATGCAATGCAGCACAAGAATGTGAGCGACCATCGCCTACCATGGACATCACCACCTTCTATTGACCGGCATGGCAGGCGGTTCTGTGGCTCCGAGGAACCGACAGCCTCATGCCCACCCTCCACCTTGTGGCAGCGGGGCTTCCTGTGTGAAAGTTGCATGTTTTTCTTGCGGTCGTTTCCGTTTCCTTCTTGTCTTGTGTACGTATTTGTGGTGCGGGGCCTCCACAGCCTAAACTTAGCTTCAGAAAACTGAGAGACGCCCATTGAGACCCTCACACTGGGCTTTGCAGTCTCGAGGGTGATTTAGGGTATCGGCTACAATTCGGTGAAACAGTGTTGACTGTGACAAGTCCTGCTTTGATCGGTTTCAAAAATCTGAAGCTACCAAAATAAGAACAGCAATAAGCAAATCATAACGCGGTGTCACGGGGCTCATGGCTCCTGCTGCAGATTCTTTCATCACCGTCACTTCAGAAAATGGACGGATGAGAAAAGCAAAAAAAAAAAAAAACACACACACAAATGAGGACCTATCAGCAGAATTTCAAAGAGGACGTCAGCATCACATATCTGACACAAAAGCAAAGTGCAAAGTCATACTGTGATCCATCATGATGAAGGTGACTCGTCCAAAAGTAGAGTGACGTTCACACACGCATAAAACATCAGGCAAAAAGCTCAGCCATCGAGCTGTGAAAAGTTGAGCAGAAATACAAACAGCGAGGGTCACAGGGCGACCCTGAAAGAGGCTGGCAGCCCCTCAGACCTTTCTAGGTTAGAAGCCTCATCGAGCCTGTCAAAGAAAACTGGAAAACATGCATTTTGACAGCTTAGCCAACTGTGCCGTTGAATTACTGGGGTGAGTCCTCTACTTCCTGAACCAGAGCAGCACCCGTTACTGGAGGCTCAGGCTCTGTGCCCCCTCGCCGGACCCTCACGTCTACTTACTCCTGGCAGTTGCTGTCGTAGCTGAAGGTGCACTTGAGGAGGCTGTCAAAGGTCATCAGGCTCAGCTGCTCAAACATCTCCAACGACTCCTTTCCCTCATCCAGCAGGCGACACCACTTTCTCTGGTTAGAAAACAAGAAGGGCGCTAAATGTGAACTTGAGGGACTCGGGAGATGCGTCACCATTGATTAACACAATTTTTTTGTTTGTTTTTTTTTATTGCCCTTTTCAGGGAAATGCATTTTATATTAAAAACAATGTTGACGACTTGGGGAGTAAACATCTGAAAGGCTGCCAGACAACTCGGTGCGCCCCCTGCAGGACACTCACGTGCATGACGTCCGTCGACTTATTGAAAATGTGAGCATAGTGCTTGAGGATGTCAAAATGGAAAGCTGGAGTCAGCAGCCGGCGATGCCACGTCCATCGGTCCCCAATGCTCAGTAACAAGCCGTCTCCTTAAAAGTAAGAAGAGCCGTCAGGAGGGTTAGAGGCGGACATCACAAAGGAATATGAGAAGAAAGAAAAAGCACAGGCTAGACGTAACGAAAATGAGAACATTGAGGGGCAATCAAAGTCTTACTTGCAACAAAAAGTACACTGCCATCGACACACACACACACACACCCAGTAAGTACCCAGTGTTGGTTCTTCTCATCGACTGCTCACTAGCCTTACGCCCCATGGGATGAAGTGAGAAAAGCGGCTGTGCAGGATGGCCGAGCTCTTCTGTTATCCTGTTTGCCTTTCTAAGGCCGCAAAGTGTTGTGGACGTCCAGAACAGGAAGTCTGCTGTGTGCCAGTCTTAGTGTGTGCCACCTTCACCCTGTAGCCCTGAGCTGAGCAAGTAATCCAGCAGGATGCACTGGTGAGGATGGACTGCACTGGGCACCTGTAGACGTTCATGAGAACTGATGGAGGAACGTGAGGAGTCCTCAGATGTCCGAGGAAGCAGAGGTGTGTGTGCAGGAGGAGAAGTGAGAAAGGCATTTCAAGAGTCAGATCTTCTCAAAACAAACTACAATTAAACTAAACCATGGATTCCCTGGGGTGTACCTGAACACGACGCTGCCTTGGGTACTTCAAAGTGCAGATTTTAGACTGTGATTTCTTTTCATGAGACCAAGCCAGCCTTTACCTAGCAGGGACATCACTCAGATGACCATCGTGCCGTCCACTAGCCCCGCGTCTCTGGCACAGAAGTCCAGTTAGCATCTCGTTCGACACGGAAGTCCAATTCCACTCGAGCTCGTTAAAACTAACAGTAGAACTTGTGCCCTACATCGACTCTGCTTCTTGTGACCGATTTCTCAGCATTAAAACATCATAACCCACACGCACAGGACTTACCAAGCCACGGGCGCAGAAATCCGTAGAAAATTTCATCTTTCACAGAAATGGAGGCTGTGGGGAAAAAAAAACCAAAAAAAAAAAAAAACTGGGTGTCTTTGAGCACTCGGCTAAATCACACACGTAACACATTAATGTCACTGTCAGGGTGGCACGGCCTTGGCACCTTTGGCTGTCAGTACCATGCGGCTCACTCCCATGTCTTTACTTGCCCTCCTTCTTTGTGTGTCTGAGTAGAACGAGAACGAGTTTTATCTCAAATCTGCCCATGTGATGCCACATTATAAACATCTTTCTCTACGTTTGCAGTTCTTTTGTGGGCACCATGCCCTCCAGTTAGGCTGTGGTGAGCCCTTTCAGTACTCGACTGGAGAACACAGAGGACGTCTTCAATCAGAACTGAAGGTGGGTGCGTTTGCCTCATTCCTACGTCCTTCAACTCGAGCGACTTCATTGGAATTTTCATTTCCTTGTCACATACCTGGGGCCAGCAGCGCCGGTTTGATGAAGTCGGGATGGAAAAGACGCACGAGTGCCTGGAAAGGGCCGAACCACCAGGAGCAGACGTGCACGTATCTCCTGACTAACTCGTCCACTTTCTGAAATCCTTCCTCGTTGTTTTTCATCTGAACAAGAACACAAAAAGAGCATAAGATGGGGAGGACGTTTATAAAGTTCGGCATTCTCTGATCTATGAGTGAAGATTCACAGCATGGCTGTTCTGTGTTTACCTATAAACGTATCGCCACATCCTCTGCCTCCACAGCATGGCGCGAACACTTGAAGTCTTCAGTCAGTTTCTGTCAGAATCTCAAACACTTGTTGCTTATTAAACAGCTGTTTAATTTTCTGATTATTAATCCAGCCCGCTATATCCTAACTACAGGGTCACGGGGGTCTGCTGGAGCCAATCCCAGCCAACACAGGGCAGGAAACAAACCCCGGGCAGGGCGCCAACCCACCGCAGGGCACACACACCAAGCACACACTAGGGACAATTTAGAATCGCCAATCCACCTAACCTGCATGTCTTTAAAACTCCACTTAAACACAACGACAAAGAGGACACGAGAAGCAGCCGCTCAAGCCGCACTTTGTTTTGTTTCACGGACGTTGAGGTTTTATTACGGCCACACGGCACACCGTGGCACATCGTTGGCATATTCATTTCAGATGTCTGCTACCATCCTCGTGTCACATGACGCGTGTGCGGATTCAGGCTGAAAAAAAAAAAAACCCAACAAATGGCCTCAAGACAGACTTGAGGCCTAAATATCAGGGAGAGGGGAACTGACAGACCCCTGGCCCACCGTAACAGAGCCTGAAATGGTGCTGTGAATAACCGTTTATTAAATAAAAGCAAAATCCACAAGCGATCCAAAGATCTCAAACATTGTCAAAAGTAACAACACAGAAATGTCCAAATTAAAGAATGAAATGTTGTAAAATAATTAAAGAAACAAAACCAAAATACCCAAGAATATCACAGAAAAGGGGATGGCACGGTGGCGCAGTGGTAGCGCTGCTGCCTCGCAGTTAGGAGACCCTTAAGGGTTCGCTTCCCAGGTCCTCCCTGCGTGGAGTTTGCATGTTCTCCCCGTGTCTGCGTGGGTTTCCTCCCACAGTCCAAAGACATGCAGGTTAGGTGGATTGGCGACTCTAAATTGTCCCTGGTGTGTGTGTGTGTGTGGGTGTGTTTGTGTGTGTCCTGCGGTGGGTTGGCACCCTGCCCGGGATTGGTTCCTGCCTTGTGCCCTGTGTTGGCTGGGATTGGCTCCAGCGGACCCCCGTGACCCTGTATTCGGATTCAGCAAGTTAGAAAATGGATGGATGGAATATCACAGAACAAAGAAGCCATCAAAATCAAGACAACAGTCCAAAAGACAGAACCTAAAATGGAAAAATCCAAACAGGAACGAAGATCCCAAAGATCAAGCAGACTTACAAACAAGCTGGAAACCACAAAGAATTTGAATGAAACGAACGGGAAACGAGACGCAGTCAAGAAATGGAGCCGAGGTCGAGGCCAGAATCGCTCGCTGATTAGACGGGAGGTTCAAAACATCCCAAAAAATCAAAGGTTGTGAAAACAAAAGTAAAGCCTGAGACCAAAAAAGAGAAATGGCCCACCCACACGGTTCGTGTCATAATGGAGGATTGTAAAGAGATGTGCGCGTCTGCCTTGTGTTGTTAAATGTAATGAACGCAGTGGGTGGGCCTGTGTGATGGACGCCCCTTCAGTGTATGTTCAGGGGAGCAGCCATGGACGATTCAATATCTCCCCCTGGACGCTGGATGGAGCGGTGCCTCGGTCTCCCGCAGGGCTCCATGGGAATTCGAGTTTGGTGCAGCCCTGTTGGGTCGCGCAGGCGCCGCCAGGGGGTGCTGCAGCTGGGACCCCTGAGCCCTTACTGGCAGAGTTTTCACCACACCCAGAAGTGCAACTGGAATTTGGCAATCAAGTACCTGCCCACAGGTGAAGAAAAATAAAAGTTTATTTGGGTTTTATACATGCCACCAGTGTCACTCTGTGTCGGGTCGGCGCCTATATAGCGCCTTTGTTACACCTGTAAGTTAGCAATGGCCTTCTCTTGGTCCATTCTATCTGATTGCTCTCAGACGTTGGAAGTCCTTGTAGTGTGGACTGCAATTCCCAGCAGCCCCAGGGGCACAGCACCATTTGGCAGCGTTAGCTGTTGCCATGGGGACCGCCAGTAGAAAGAAGATGAGGTGTTGCATTTCAAAGGGAGCCACAAGAAGTTGCCAGGATCATCATGGCGATCGTTGAGTGTTGGTCATCGGTTCACTGCTGCAGGCACACGTTTTGGGTTACGATTACCCATAAACCCATCCGACTGCAGTTTTCATTGGCTCGTGTCAGTGCCAGTCAATCCAAATGTGGCTACATTGTGTGGTGCCGTTTATTAAAGTTAAGGGGCATGCACTCTAGACAATGAGGGCAGCCATTTTGATAAGTCAAGAGGCCGTACAAAAGACAATGAAGGAGAAGATCCTCTAAGAACACAGAGAGGTGCCGCTTAAGAAGCTCGAGTGGTCCTCGCTCCGTACCTTTCCGTTACGCTTGTCAGTGGGGGGTACCATTTTGACAAGTCGAGGGATGCACATTGCGGACACCGAGGGGATTCCTTGAGCCCACCCAGTCCTTAAAGTACTGAAAGCATGCTGCGAACATCGAGGGGTATCTCAAGCGGGGTGTCCTCCAGACTATTCTGCCCAGCCCTCCTTCAGCCCACGCTGTAGACTCCAAGGGGTGCTATTCTAAACTAACTAACTAAAGGGGCGCATGTCCCCAACTCTAGGGTGGACCCCCCAGTGCTGGTTCGTGTGCCTTTCTTTGAGTTGGACCCATCGGCGTTCCACAACAATAACTAAGCAAAGAGAAGCAGCGCAACATGTCAGTAAGGATTTCCGGTGACATTTAAATGAGTGAATGTGGAACTGGCAGTTCCTGTTGCCCAAAAGACGAAATAAAAAAAAGGAGGAACTGCTGAGCCATCAGTGGAAACAAGAAATCTTCGAAGACATCTCGCCGTGCGGGTTTGAAAGCCACAGAAACTGAGTAGGTGTGTGCGCAGGTCCACAGAGATATCGAGGAGCACACAAACACGCGGCGCTGGTGGCACCCAGAGAGACAGACGCCGTCCATTACACGCCGAGAGGAGTTTTGTAGTTCATCATGTGGCCTTCTTTAGCGTTTTATTTCATGTATTTGACCGAGGCAGCAGATGGGGGAGATCTTAATTTAACAGGAAACACAACTTTAGTCTACAGTGCCTGTGTTAGGGCAGCCCAAGGGGACATTCTAGAAAGGTCTGCCAAAGACGACATTGGGCCGATAAAACCAGAATGGCGGGGGGCACGGCGTTCAAACAAGCAGACATGTCACCGTCCACCTCACAGTCCTGCGTATTCACGGCTGCTGTGGCCGAGTCCGCGCCGCGCTCGTGTCCGTCCCAACATGGCCTTCATGTCGTTTTGCGTTTGAGTATTCAGACCTCTGGGCCCTTTGGAGCGTCAAAGCCTTTTGAATTGCGAGGACGTCGTGAGAGGAGAGTTGGGCTCTCCTCCGTGTTCTTACTACGACTTTAGTGTGCCGTTGGCCTTCCTACCCAAACTCTTTATTTATTTGCGTCCTTCCTCTCCCTCTTCCTGATGCCCCCTTGTTTGTCTTTCACGCTCTTTACGTGAACGTTTGCTTTGTTTTGTGACCTCTGCTCTGATCTTTTAGCTTTTTAAAGAGACGTCTTACGCACGGACCTTCTTCTCTGACTTTGCACCCTGCTGAGATGTCTGAGCTCTTCTTCCTCTTCGCTGTAACTTCTTTTTATTTGCAGTTTAACTTCTCAAGCTTTTCTTTCTTTATCTCCTCTCTTCTTCTTCCTCTCTTGTTTCATTTACACTTTCTAATTTGTTTTTGTGCATTCACTTTGCCTCGGGACCCCCATTAGAGTTTTAGATCACTGGTGTCAAAAGAGAATAAAAAATGAATAAATCGAACAAACTCGTACCTGTAGGCTTATGAACGCATCACCCTCAGGACAAATAAAGTTCTGTCTGTCTGTCTGTCTGTCACACTTTCAATTCTTCTAACCTGACGTAACTGGAACTTCACTACTTGTGTTACTCGTGTACTTAAAATAAAAATAGAAACGTAATCGACGTCTCAAGAGGCAGGCGCTGCACTTCACGTAACGTTCACAGAGACGAGTGCGGCCTCCCCAACCGCGTGTTAAGTGCCTCCCGAGCTTTTGTTTAATGTATTGTCGTTTTTATTCACTTTCCTGTATTGTTCGTTGGTCTCAGTCGTTCTTGTTGATGCGGTTCCCCCATTTATTGTTCATCTTATGATTTATTTTCTGTTCATTTCATTCTATTTATTCATCATTTCACTTTTATGTGTCTGACTGTGTGTGTCTGCTATGTTTCTTAGATTTGGTGCGTGGATCCCAGAGAGGCGGGTCACTCATGCCTCACGGCTAAGGCCCCGCCCCCCACCTTTAAAGGCTTGCTGGGAACTCAAGTCCCTTGCGGTTCATTGCATGTCCTCCTCAGGTGTTATAATTTCTGTTTACAGTCAAGCATTAAAAACAATACACACGTATGTGTGTTCAAACTCCGATTAAGAGCCCCAGAAGCCCCTGGGTGACTTGGCCCCTCAACAGAGAGGTGATCATCAATGCAGCACACGGGGTCACCCGGTCGTTTAATGCTGTGTGGCATTTGGTGTGCGGAGACTCAATTATTTCATCAAGTGTCCCCTTTTGTGTTGGGGGCTTTGGGGTGGGCTGGATTTCTAGAAAGGTCCTTTGCTGTAGCAGGCCCCCCGAGTGCCCCGATGGTAGATCTGCCCCTGCGTATGTCGTAGGGCTTGCTGACCCAGCGATCGTTTTTGTTTTTTAATTCAGAATCTTGACTTTGATATTTATAATATTCCTCCATCTTTTTCAACACCATTTTGTTTTGCTAGGTCAGGGTTAGCGTGTCGCTTGTTGTTATGGGATTTTTTCCCACAATGCACTTTGTTTGCACAATGACCACCTAATTGGCACCACCGCTCACAAATGGACTTGCGCGGTCTGACATTTGTCTGACATCAGTTTCATTCTTTGCAGTCTACACGCGTCATTTTGAGAATAGTTTTGGGATTGACTTGTTGATTTTGGGTTAGCGTTTCTGGTTGTGTTTTCTCCTGTTTGATCTCCGGTTTTGACCAGTTTGCTTTGTTTTCTGATCTCGTCTTTTCTCATAAATTTTCTGAACCTCTGGCTGAAGTCCACAATGGAGGAGACTTGCGGGTTCAGCTTTGGGAGTGTTGACTTTCTATTGCTTTATTAGATCTCTGAAGTTTGGACTTGTTCGGGGATGTGGTTGTTGTGGGTGCCCTTTAGGAAAATAATTTTTGCCTCCTTTTTGATGTTTTCAGTTAGTTATTATGTTTCTAATTGTTGTTAATAAATCCTTCTTGATTAAAGATTCTTGCTTGCCTTGCACTTTACAAGCCTGGGGTTTATGGTTATCCCCTCTTTTGAGGGGTATTTTAATATTTATTTCCAGACATTTCTGTGTCTTTTGAACTTTAAAAGTCCGATTCCCATTTCTGGGGCCTGTTTGTGGGGCTGGCAGGTCAGGCTGCCTTTGGTGAGGCCTTTCCTGGCCTGTTGATGGGCGTTTTTCAAGGCCAATTCATGACTCCAGCCGAAGAACAGGCTTAATGGAGAGAATCTCAGTTAAAGAAGACAAGGCGAACTGAGCCAAGCGGTGTATCCTGGAGCTTTAAAATGAAATGCAAGACAGCCACGTTAATGTCCTGTGATGTGTGGCCTCAAGGAGCTCCTCCCGAATTTGATTTATGGCAGCAAAAAGGTCCTCGCTACCCAATCAAACTGCTGTGTCACGTGTAGTAACACGTGGCGCTGCATCCTGACCTGCATGTCGATTGTTTCACCACATCTCTTCAATTTTCCGGCGACAAAGGGAGAATTCTGTGCACGGGGCCGGTAACTAAATCTCTCCGTTAATTCTTAGTCAGTTTGTTGCAGTTTGTAAGCGCCTGCCTTTTCGATGTTGTAAGGAGCATTGAGATGGGACAGGCGCGGGTGTAACGACGGTGTCACTCAATAAACCCCACAGGTCTCCGGCCCACCGACCAATAAGGGCGCTCGTCTGCTGGCCTGAATGTGCCCGTTTATTAACTCCGCGTTCACAAGTGACGGAGCGGTCAGCCTGCCTTAAGTGTTATGATGTGCGTTGTTTTATTAGGAATTCCTTTTATGAGCTGCGCAGCCACCGAGTCACGAGGAGCGTCATGAAGCCGCAGGATTCCTTTGAACCGGCGCTGATGCAGAGTCCACGTCTCATCCGCACACCCCCAGGTCGGCCCTTTTCAAAGCAGAGGGGCAGCCACAAGGCAACACTATTTTGGGCTCATTACCCAGAATACATCAGTGAAGGTGTAACCTCCTCTCCTGCCCGTCCTGGTGCTCGGTCTAATGGCCTGGGGGTAGCGATGTGAAAGAAAGGGGGACGTGTTGAGCGGCCGGAACAGTCCACCGGCGACCGCGTGCCAAGAGTGTGGGATTTGGGACGTTCTGTTTTGGTCTGCGCAGTAAAGAGCATGGAATTAAAAAAAACGGGGCCACCATAGGAGCGACAAAAGGGTCACTAACTCAGAAAGAAAACCTGCAGCCCCCCAAGATGCGAGCCACTTCTAGACTTTCTGTGCTTCTTATGCCCAAAAAAATAAATGGAGTTAAGCTTTGAACAAAATAGAAAGAAGTTCAGAATACTTGAGGACGCCTTCATATGAAGCTTTCAACTACCACAAGCTGCCATTAAACCTTCTCCTGAAGTTCTCTCCTCCCAGTCCTCCAAGGACAAATGACCGGACGGAGGCCCACATCCCACTTCTCTAATCTGACGCCACTCATTTCTTGGAAAGCGTAACGTATGAAGAGCTCACTGATGACAGCGACGACAGACACGAGCGGCGAAGGTCTCACCAGGCCGAGGTGCCCCAGCAGCAAGTTTCTGCACGGTGGCTGTGGAAAGCACTTGAGGCGCTGGGCATTGAGGACATATCTCCACAGGGCCACCGCGAACTTGAAGCAGGCCTTCAGGACCAGAGTGGAGATGAGCAGGAGAGCAGCGGTGACCAGCAGCGTCCGCACCGTCCTGACGTCGTGGGGTGAGCCCCCCACCAGGAACTCCAGGGGGTTGTTCATGCTAAAACAAGAAGAAGAGATAAGGAGGAGGATGAGGAGGATGACAAGAGGCGTTCAGGGTGGTTAGCAGAAGACCACCTAAGTAATGTCACGTAACACAGCAGACTGCTGCAGGCTTGGACCACGGGGGTCGAATGGCCTTTTAACACACCGATGTGGCGACCCCGGAACTCTTCTGATGCCAAAGCGGGTGGGAGACGCCGCAATGTTGTCAAAAACCAGAGCGCCCACCCTGTGACTTCTCTTACTAAAGACGCTC
The DNA here is from genome assembly GCF_016835505.1 of Polypterus senegalus. Lineage (NCBI taxonomy): Eukaryota > Metazoa > Chordata > Cladistia > Polypteriformes > Polypteridae > Polypterus > Polypterus senegalus. The sequence goes on from NC_053165.1 coordinate 77,687,529, forward strand.
CTCCAACAGCAGGCTAGCATTTCTCGTTTCTTTGAACGATTCCATGTTTAAGTCTTGTGAACGTGAGCTTCACGTCTGGCGGAGGTCCTCTCTAAGGTCTACTGAAGGTTCACTGCACTCGCTTGGGTGAAGCCCACCTCAGCACCTTTCACACCAATAGGTCTGCGTGTTTTAAGAGCTGCTATGCTCCGCCCTACAGATCTGAAGACCTGACCCCCCTCATTCATTGGGTAAGGGACCTGTCTTCAGGTGTCAAGTTCATGCGCAGGGGCTTCTGGCTTGTTGACCGCTGTTCTTCTCATGGACTTTTTATACAGTGAGCTGGACAGCTGGTCGCCATTGACCCCCATCTCTGTTCAACACACAAATGTGAGCGGCCGTCATCACACACCGCATATCAAACGGATCATTTTGGGGTGCACTATTCCTTTAAGTGGGCTACTCCACTTTCAAAAATAAAAACGGATAGCAATAAAGAACAATGAGAAGTAAAGGACAACGTTATCTCAGCAGCGTTAGGGCCAAGCACTGGAATCACAAGGAGCCTTCATTTCCATCGCTTTTATCCAAAGTGAGGTCAGCATCAGTCTGGGGGACAGTTTGGGAACAAGTGTGACAAGACAAGGTGGCCACTCAGAACAAAATGCAGGGGAGTTACAATTCCCAGATTTACAAAACTTGACAGACAGAAATCCACCAAACGAGGGGGTCTTCAAACGCTTTTTAAACACATCGAGGGAGTCAGAACTCCACATGGAGGTGGGCAGCAACCAGAGGCTGCACATGAGGAGAGTCTGGACTGAGCTGTGATACCACAGTGAGGTGGCATCACCAGACCCGCTCATCAGAGTGAGAAGGAGCAGAGGACCCCACGGGTGTCTCCATTCAGTATGTGTAGGTGCTGAGCCATTGAGTACTCTGTAGGTGCGCTGCCACTGGCACTTCAACTCTTTATTATAATGCTGACTTTGTACGTGTGATATAGGGGCTCCCTGTGTGGGGCATGTGATGGACAACTGGCATCCTGTCCAGGGTTTGGTCCTGCCTCGTGCCCAATGCTAGCTGGAATAGGCGTCAAGATTTAATAGGTTAGAAAATGACGAGACGTTTTTACTGACGCTCAGTATAAATACAACAGTAATGAAAATGAATTCAAGCCAAGGTAAGTAAAGACACCCACTGCAGTGCCAGTCCTGCCACCCAAAACAAGGACCTGAAATAGAAAAAGCCGAGGCAAGAGACGGACAAACGATAAGAAAAAAAACAAAGAAAGAAATCACAACTGCTGCGATTGCCGCATTCTCCATACTGGGGAGACTCCGCGAGGCTGGATGGGCGTGGTCAGAAGTAGTGGAGTGTAACGTCATCAGACGAGGTGGGCGGGGCTCCTTGTATACTCGGTGTGTACAGTACGCCGTGCGCTGATGAATAAATGAACGACAGCATTAGAAGCCAGTGAGATTAAAGACAAACAGTCGCACGCTAGAATATTAAGGCTTCCTCGTTTAGCAGGAGTCGGACATCTGCCAGCACCCTTTGGGGGCAACTGATAAGCTCATTCGGGACTCTGAAAGCTAGGAGTAAGGTAAAGAGAAAGGATTTCTAGACATTTACAGAGCGAAGGACACCCGGGAGATGTCAAGTGAGAGGCTGACGTTTGTTTAACGTCCTCTGAATTGTAATCACGATTGATCTTCGTGGCACCTGCTTACGGTGTACATGCATGAGAAACAACTGCAGCGCCACCAACTGAAGTGTAAAGTTTGACAAGTCCGAACAATTCCCGGAAACAAACAAGGTTGGCGAACATGTTAAAGAAAGAAAGAAAGAATCAATGTCAATACATTTTAAAAATAGTTAAAGTAACACGAACTGTATAGGAAAAAGTTTCCACCCATCCATCCATCTCTCGGCTGTAACAACCGCTTACGCCAATTACAAAACGCAGGGGCTGGAGCCGATCCTGGCAGCTTTGATCACAAGCAGGAACTCACCCTGGACTAAGTGCCAATGTCCCTTCAATGATAAAAGATGAAATGAGCCTGTGTTTTTAATCTGTTAAGCCCCTCTTTCGACAGATACAGTATGTTTAATGTGTCTACATTAATAAATAAGTAATTAATTATTCATAATAATTCATTTCCTCCGAGTGCATTCCTCAAGGCCCCCGCTCGTGTCATCCACCCAAAGCTCCCCAGGATGACTGGGAGTCTCCTGTCCACATTTTATTCTGGTCAGGGTGGACTGACCCATCATTTAAAGTTGAGAAGCACTTTCTGTCGAAATGACGGATGTCACTTGATTCTGTGACGAGCAGCATCCGACATGCACAGCGGAGAGACGACTTGCCCCAATGCCAGCCTGTGCCAAGCGCCAGCGAGCAGACACTTACCTGCTTTACGTGCTCCGTCTACGCCTCTGACTGTGATGTGTGTGGGTGTGAGTGTGAGAGTGTCAGGTGAGTGTGCGCAACAGCCGCCTTCCTCACCCACACAGCCTGCCTCAGGGCGCCTGCTCGGTTTCTGCCTCAGCCAACCCCTAAATGAGGAAGCGCGCAAAGCACCCCCAAACCCCGCCCCGTCGTCCGTGTAGGTGAAAGAAAAAAACACTCGGGGGCAGTTGGTCAGCAGTGCGGGGCACATTTTAGATCGGGGGTCCAATTCTCCCCTTTAGTCTGACCGCTACTCGTCCTAAACGGTCAACCGACTGGAGAGGCGGACATTCACGGAGCGGACACGCCGCTTCTCTGCAGGGCGGCCCCCCAGCTGCTTTGTAATGCCCTGCATATGGTTTTGATATGGCGAGCCTTACTTTTGTATTTTCCACCCACTCTGTAACAAACAAAACGCTCCTTTAGTTTTACGTGCGTGCTGTGTTTGCATTTACAACCCTAGCTGTGTAATCATCAAGCTTGCGCAATTTTAGGACTTCGTTCTGGCAGACGCGGTGGCGCAGTTGTAACAAAGAGACCGGGGCCGAAATCTCCGGTGGTCCACGCGCGGAGCCTGCGAGTTCTTCCAGTGTCCACAGTCTAAAGACGTGCTGGTTACGTGCACGAGATTGGCTAAAAACTGGCACCCTTGTGTTCACCCTGGCATGGACTAGCGCCCTCTCCCGGTGCTTCACCTGCTATGTGCCCGATTTGGCTGCCATGGGCGTCAGCGTCCCTCCAACTCTGTTTAGGGTACAGCGGGTGGACAAGATGGATGGATGAATGGATGGAAGTCAGCGAGGCGGAACAAAGTCCAGGGGCCATTATGAACCAAAGAGGCTGAGGCTGGGACTGATGAAGGAAGACGTCAGAACGGTAGACGGATGTGAAAGGCGCTATATGATAGATAGATAGATAGATAGATAGACAGAGTGAAAGGCACTATATAATAGATAGATAGATAGATAGATAGATAGATAGATAGATAGATAGACAGACAGATGTTAAAGACACTCTATGAGTAGGTAGGTCAATATGGCTTGGGCTTATTGTGAATGACCGTATTCTTTATATACTATATAGTGCCTTTTTACCTACCTACCTAACTTTTGTCAAACGCGCTTTACTGAATTTAAGAACAAGGAGTGGATGGTTTGGAGAATTTGAGAGCCCTCACCACAAACAGAGCTTCACATGGGAGCCGTTAAAAATGACCATTTATGCATCTCTGACTGTCTCTCCATCTGATTATCTGATTATCTGCTCTTTCCACCATCATACGACACTTAATGACATGATTTTTTTACAGTGTGTGTGTGTGTGTTGCGACATGTGGCTGCATATATGTCACACTTTTGTAGCAAACTGGCAGCCCCCTTAAATCAGCACACTGATGACAGAAATCAATTCCACGACCACCAAGAAAACGCGTGGAATGAACACTGCGCACAATTAACGGCCTTTCCGTCATAACCGTGTGTGGAGCCCCCCGTTATGTCGGGAGCTTTTGACCGAGCTGCAGCGCCACCATTACATACACGACCACCGTGGGCCCGAAGTGGCGTACAGAGAAGAGCGCACTTCAATTAAAAGGGAGAATTAGAAAGCAGCTGTCAGTCAAACCCACAACTCGCGAATGCGCCCATCATGGAGCCCGCTGACCCTCCTATTGGAAGCTTTGGCGGTCACCGCGGGCATGTCGCGTTAATGGCCGGCGCGGCGCGGCACTGCCATCCATCCACCAGCTGATGTGCTCAAGTTAAAGGCGTCATAAAGCCAACCGAGCGTCGAGCGGAATTTGAATTGCAGGCCGCCGTGTCTGTGAGTTCAGTCAAGTATCGCATCAACATCACCTTCGTATCGCACGGTGGTCAAGATTAGGGTTGGGTGGGTAGTCGTCAGAGCAGACCCCGCTCTGTCACCCTAACGATGAGCTCAAATGCCACGTTCCATGTCACAGTATGTGACGTCGTCTTTTTGTCCATCTGGATTGTCCTTGGACCCCCAGTGCAGAGGCGTAGCTGAGGTTTTCAGAGCCCGGAGACAACTGAAGATTTCGCGCCCCTTCCTGTTTGCCAAAATGCAATGGGGAAGGGAAAGAAATAATAATAATAAAAAAAAATAGTATTATAAGAAAAAAAAATTCCTATAAGTCTCCGAAAATGATAACGTCGCCTCGTGTTCTTTAAAATCTAAATATGTCATTAGTTTTTTTTTTTAATTAGTTCTCCACATTTCAAAATTATTTTAAAGAAAGTATATAGCAACTTATAAAGCAAAATAATTATATATTTATAAAAAGTGCATTACTTACAATTTACTCGGACGAAAATATGATGGGGAAACTTCTAGACCTTTGCAGCCATCTCCTAGAATCCGTCACCACAGCCAATCAATTTTCTATCAAACACATCAACACAAATCACTTGGCGCACAGACATGGCGTTTGCAGCAACTTAGACAGACAAGGATACCCTAATGCCTCACGTCAGTCGCGCCACCTCTTTAATAACGTCACAGATGTTTCTGGGTGGGAGTCAAGCATGTCCGAGTAGTGGAGGGGATCGATTAGTGTCTGTTGGGTAGAAAGAACATTCGAACACTCTGGACGAGAACCGGCCATTCAGCCCAACACAGCTCGCCAGTCCTGTCCACGGGTTTCCTCCAAGAAAACATCAAGTCGAGTTCTGAAAGTCCTTAACGTCCTGCTGTCCACCACACTACTTGGTCGCTTATTCCAAGTGTCTATCGTTCTTTGTGTAAAGAAAAACTTCCTGATGTTTGTGTGAAATTTCCCCTTCACAAGTTCCCAACTGTGTCCCCGTGTTCTTGGTGACCTCATTTTAAAGTCACCGTCTCGATCCACTGGACTAACCTTCATCATTTTAAACACTTCAGTCAGGTCACCTCTTCATCTTAATCTCTAAAGAACTAATACGTGCTTCGAAATCAGAAAGAGACAAACAACGGAAAAAGATCTCCTCGTACTGACGGAGTGATGGGCTGAGGATGCGAATGTTTTTTTGTTAACTTTTTAGTGCATTTACGAATGGAAAACATTTGATTCTAAAATTTCGTAACCCTCTGGATGCTGCGCCCCGGGACAGATGTCCCCCCTTGCTACGCCACTGTCCCAGTGTCACCTCCACAAATTTACTGAGGTACCGGCTGAACATTTCAGGTGAGCCCCTTGAGGTGACCCAATGCTTGAGGTTTTGAGACACAATTTAAAGGGGTCCGAGTTTGTACATCTCAGTATTCTGGAGCGGCCTCACTAGCACCACGGATGAGGTCCATGACTTAAGATTTAGCACTTGACCCGTTGAACACGGACTGGAAATGTAATACTATCTTTAAAACGCTACGTTTGTATAGCACCGTTCATATCCATTTATCCATCTCTCTATTATATAGTGCCTTTCCTGCACGAGCCATCGATGCTTTTCAAGATCATAAATTGAAAGTTACGTTTATCGTGCCATCAGCACACTCAAGTAAGAATTTCCCCGGACCCCCCTGTACACGTGACAATGAGGACCCTATTTGCACAGGCCATCCAGCTCATAAACGGTTAATTCGGGTGCCCTTGTTCAGTCTGCTTGAACCCCCCAATGATACAAGTGACGCTTCATTCAGGACTTGTGTCACCGCCCTGCCCTTTGTACGCATGCGTTTACCCGATTGGTCTCAGGTGTGTCCTCGTCAGCTGTGACAGTACGACTGTCGTGTCACTTGGAGTGACTTGACCAGTAAATGTGACTTCGAGTCTGACAGACGCACGTCACAAAACCCAAACGGCTGGTTGCAGTTCCGCGAGTGACCAGCAGATGGCAGGCAATCCCTTGTGTTTGTTCGCCTACTAATCCGCCGCGCGGCTCTTTCTTTAGTCTTTGCTTTTTTTTTCTTTATTTCGTTATTTTTAAGTGTGTGTTAAGCCTCTTATTTAGAAATTATTTTTATTCTTTTGCCACTTTTGTCTTGTGTTGCCACTACGCCTGCCGTGATGCTTTTGACATTGACCTCCCGCCCTCGTCTCATCAAAGCCACTTGAACAGGATGTCACATGAAGAGAATAAGTGACAAATACAGAGGACAGCGAGCAGCATTTGACATGTCAGTGTGCGGCCAGCGGAAGGCAAAGCGTAAAGCAACTCCAGCGCTGCCAGGTGCATTTAAACCAAATGTCAGCTATGGAGTGTCCTTCAAATGACGATATTAATACTCACAAGTGGAAAAGGGCCTTACGACGAGCAGCAGAGCGATGTTTGTGTGGCCCTCCTGATGTCACCTCCTGCTAATACACGTGACACTTAAGCACGTGAACCATTTGGTTCGGTTTTACATCGCATTACAGAGTGTGCCAATGACCAAACACACACTTCTTACACATACCGCTTACTTAAAACACACAAAGTCACCTCAGACCTAACGAGGTGACAGGAGGTGACAAGGTGTGTCCATCGGCGTCTTCATCGACATCCGACAACGCAGGGGAGGTGAAGAACAACTCGGCCAGCGAGAAGCCACAGCCGGACTCCTGCCATTCTCAAAGGCGGGTACGGGGAGAGAGCAGTGCCACTGGAGGGCATTGTCGCTCTGACTGCCATGCTCACTCTGTGCCAGCTTCAGAATCTCAGAATGAGCCGCAAGTCGCTATATAACAGACAGATGATCCAAGCCCACGGTAGTAACTGATCAAACTCCCCAACATGGGCCCCTGAGGAAGACGCCCGTTTCCCCTGCCATGTCCTCCTGTGTAAAATGCTTCGGAAGCCCCTTGCATTGTCAGGTACTTCCTGACCCTGGACCTTAACTGCCATTTGACGGTGACAACGCCAGCTGCTACGCGTCTCTCTGCACATCTGCTCTCGTCCTGACTTACACGGCGAGCTGCCACGCTGCCCGCTTTCGACTCTTCTGCGCCTGCTTGTGCGGTAGACACTTTGACAAGAAGCTGGTAGCACAACACAGCACGTGTTCACTCATGACGGTCACTGCTGCCAGGACCCTGAGCTCGCCTCGCAATGCCAACAACTGGCAGGGCATCTTGTGACCACTGCAGGACGACTGCGGTCCGGGACTCGAGGCTAAGGGGCAGTAAGGACAGCGCGGCTCTTCAGGGGGATGAAGGGCAGCTCCCCTCATCTTCTGTCTTTGGATGTCCTGGTCCTCTCCTTTCAGATCTCTTCTACAAGCTGCCCGGTTTGGCTCCCTAATTCTTCACCTTTTGCTTTTTAAACTGTGTGACGGACAGCCGGGTCCCATGCCCGGCCGGGACGCCTCTGCTGCATACGTCCCGGGGGAGCCATCATGGACATTGCAGTACCTTCCCCGGGGTGCTTGGGGCAGCCTCCCTGGCCGTGGATCCCTCCTCAATCTCCCCCGTGGCTCCATGGGACATGGAGTCCACCACAGCAGCCCGGTTGGGAGATGGGGTGCCCGCTAGGGGGTGCTGCAGAGAGCCAGCCACCACGCTGGACGGTTTATCAGCCCCACCCGGAGGTGCAATTAAGACCAGCTGGTCAGGCACCTGGAACACTTCTGGGTGGGGTATAAAAGGGCCCGCCTCCCAGCAATCAGGGCCAGAATCGGGAGGAAGAGGACGAGGTTGCCTGGGAGGAGTGGCGGAGCAGGAAAGTGTGGGCTTGTGTTGGTTTGGTGCTTGGGACTGTGTTGGGCCGGTGGGACACGGGGAAGACGTGTGCCCACGGCTGAAGAGCAACAAAAATAAATACCTGTGAGTGTGAACACGTGCCTCTGCATATTCTGTGCCGGGTCGGGCGCTATATAGCGCCTTTATCACAACTGCTATTTTGGGATAATGACTCTCTGTCTGGTAGACCCCAGTTTGATAGGCTCGGGGTCTGCACAGAGAAGACCCTTCATCTTTCCTGTTCACCTTCTACACCTCAGACTCGAAACGTGACAGCAGGTCGTGTCACTTGGAAGTCACTGATGGTTTGGCACCAGTGGGGTACACTGAGACAGAGGAGAGCACTCAGGGACAACTCCATATCAGAAAATCCAGGGAATGGCCGCACCAGAGAGCCTCCATGCCAGGCCATGGAAGTAGAGGTGGTCCACTGCCACGAGTACGCGAGGGCCGCCATCTGTAGACTGGTCTCATAACACAAAGGGACCGGAGAAGGAAGGACAGGGCAGACACTCCTAATTGGTGACCACATTCCTTCAATGTGACGTCCTTTACGCCTCCTACTGCCCTGCCATGTGACATCACGTCATAAACGGTCCACCAAATCAACAGGCTCAGTTCTGGGACGCCTTCTGGACCTGCTGGAGGTGGCGGTGGAATGAGGACAACGCTGAGCGGACAAGGGTGGACCTCTCTGTGACATGCCAGGAGGAGTGCGTCCTTCATACCTGTGGCGTTGTGCCTTTATAGCGCCTTACTGCAGTGGCGCCTGTGCCATCATTACAAAGGCCGACGTGCTCTTCTCTTTTTGTAATCAGTGTGCGTGTTTGGGGTTTGCTCGTGTTTGTCGTCTCTATTGATATTTTTATATTTGTGGTTCTTTCCTAAAAGTTACATTTTCTCCTTGGGACAAATAAAGTGCTACGTACTTAACCCTTTGCTGACTGGCTCACCTGCGCCTGTCACATGGGTGCTACTATGTGGCCGCTGCCTGTCACTTTGTCCCAGCGGTGTGCTCTTGTGCCCATGGTTTGTGTTGATACAGGGGTGGGCTTTGAAGCCCCACACTTGCTTACTGGTGGTGCTTTTACTCCTACACTTTTAACAATAAAGGGTCCAAAGCTGTGCCCATCGAAGCCCATGTGGAGCCCTAGGTGGGTGGAGGGACGTCAATCCTCATTGTTCATAGCGGGTAGCTGGTCAATGACATATGGGGGGGGGTCTGCAGTGTGTGCCCCTTGTTTAAATAGCATGACTTGAATGGGCGCATGCCCCTTGGTGTATGGAGTGTGCACACTTTTACTTTCATAACCAGTGCCCGGCAGGTAGCAATGCCCTCTTGGCAGAGTTCACGACTGAAAGGAGTTCCCCCTTAGGGTCAGGAGTGCACACCCCTTAGCTGTCATAGATGGCATCCCAGTGTGTGTCACCTAACTGACTGACCTGCTCTCCTCCACGGTGGGTCATCAGAGTGATTCCATAAGAGGACCTCCTTTTGATCCCAAGAGAGCCCCCCACGTGACAGACGCCTTATTAATTTAGAATCCTAACAAGTTTGATAAAATAACCACAGAGAGAGGAGGTCAGATTTCTCAAACCCCAATACGTGTCTGCCATCGAGGGCACTTGCTGTGACTCCTCTTGACCTCTTCGTGTCCCGTTAGGTCGCCTACCACACATTGAGGATTTCTGGCTTATCCGACTTACTCCGCCTGCCTGAGAGAGCCCATTGACTGGAATGAGCCCATAGAGTCGGACGGCAGACCACCAGCAGCAGACCCCCGCTATGGCTGCTCCAGGTGCAGGACTCTTCTCGAACAAGCAAGGCAGCCTCGATGGATGCAAATGTTTCTCTCTGACATTTCTGTGTGTGTGTGTGTTGGCCGTTTTGAGCCCGCGGGGCGTCTGTCCAGCTCAGCCTCCGTTTATTCCTGGGGTCGCACGAGGGTCTTTCTGCGTGTTGATGCCCACCCCGCTTGTTTATTGGAGTTGTCGCCTTACGTGCGCGTGTCTAATGGGATCACAAGGCTGGGAGTGAGTGTGTGTGTGTGTCGGATATTAACAGCCGCCGTCATGAGCGCGCACGCGCATGCGTGTCTGTGTGTGTCTGTGTGTGTGCGCGCGTGCCAGCCTACCCCTGTTAAACGGTAACACAAAACGCACTTAACTTGGAGGCAGCGAAGAGCGCACTACATCTCCCAGAAGCCCCCGACAAACTTCGCCTCTTTAAAAAAAAGTTTTGGGAAAGAATCCCTGGAATTCGTTTCCTGTGAAATTCCTGGCAAAGCCATGGAGGAGGCTGCGGCCGCGACACAGCGCACTCGTCAAGTAGCGAGCGGGCATGGGGAGACAGCGGGGCTCAGGGTGACTCTCTGAGGCTCCAGGCGGCGCCATGGCAGAGCCTCTCCTGCGGAGGACCCTCTCGAGGCTGCGGGGTAAAGAGAAGTGCCGGAGGAAGACGGAGCCCAAGGCAGGAGGTACGAACGGGACGGGCTGAGAGGCGATGCTGCGCTGCGCTGCTCTGCTCTGCGCTACGCGCTTGGAAACTGTCACTCCCGTTAGCTCGGGGGACGCCGCTGTCCCCGTTAGAAGCCACGCCGCTGCAGCTGCAGAACAGATGACAACAGGGACGCCCAGTTCTCTCTCTTTCTCTCTCTCTCTTCTACTTCTTTCGCCCCCATAGCTTTAGCATTGAGAACTTGACGGATCGGACAGGCAAAGAGCGACTTGAAAACCGTTACGTCCCATTGCTTTCCCCCGCTCGGCCAGCAGCCGTGCCTTCCTTCAGGATTACATAACTGCGCTCTGGTGCGCCAGGACCGTTAATCCGACTGGGAAGAAGGGGCTCCGTGGACGGGACGTAGGGGACCCTCCTCTGGGCTGCTGCGTTGTTGCTGGCCGCCCCCTCGCGTGTGATATCACCGGGTAGCCTGTGAGTGCCCTTAATGTCCTGAGCCCGTCGGACATCAACGTGTTGTTAGTCAGTGCGCGGTGCTCTCGACTCACTCCGCTTTATCGGATAATCGGAAGCAAAAGATTATACAATAAGCACAAAGAATACAAAGAGAAATGGCGATGCCGCTCAAGTGGCTCACGGTTACACCGGTGTGTCGGTGAAGTGGCCGCTTCCTTCACTCTTCCTGTTGCTTCCAGCTGTGCGAGAAGTTCATCCGACATCTGCGCGGAAAGCATCGGCAGGAGATCTCAGGGGTACGCGGGGTAATTAGGGGGGCAGTTTACGTGACATACTTCATTTCAGTCCTTACTCGGCCACGTTCGTTTAGCACGTCAGGGAGCGCCGTGGTGTTTAATGTAGGCGTGCAAATCACAAATAACTGAACTTCAGACTTCGTGCCACCGCGAGTGTCCCCTCACGGAGTCCCAGTGACACGAAGCATCAAGGACTCCACTCCGCTTCACCGTCCACACCGACGTCAAAGGAGTCCTACGCAGCCCCGTCTGCTCTTCACATGGCGACTCTGTTAGTAAACACCGGAGAGCCGCTGACGTGCACGGGCCGCGCAGGCAGATAGGGGGCGCAGTGGGGAGGCCCAGCAGGTGGGCGCCAGTTCTGCCCGCTTGGCAGATCGGGGGCTGGCAGAGCAAAGCGAAGCGGGAAGACGACCCCCCCAAAACAGGGGCTCGTGTGGACACCATGTGCGAGATGGCAGTTGGGGTGTGTGGCGGTCACCTTCTGTAGATCAGAGACGTGCACGTGACTTGGATGTGGTCGGATGAAAGACCCTTTACAGAGCCCCCCAAGGCAGCGTGTATATGGCAGATTCGGAGAACTGGGAATAAACGAGGCAGAGATGTGCACAAGTGAACGAGCAGGCGAAAAAAAAAAAACCAAAAACATATATAAAAATATAGTGTAACATGTAGCCGTGTTGTTCCTGTCTCGGCCCCCATGATTACTGGAATGGGCGCCAGCTGCCCCCCTCAAACTGCCCTGCGTGAGCAGCTTATGAAAGTGGATGGAAGTATGCGGTAAATGTGACAATAGGGAGCCTAAACACCCCATAATCATCCTGACGTATCGTAGGTGTGCTCGATGAGGAGCAGGTGTGAGACCCCCGGACTGAGCCGAGAGCAAATAAACTCAATTACAGCATTGATATTCATAGAGCACAGCAGCGCAGGCCCCGGGTGTACAGTACGGCGTATTAGGTGGTCCGAGCCTTAAGAAGAAGGGGACACCAGCTGTGTACATGACAGTGTGAGAGACAAATAAACACGGGGGGACCGGGCGTACAGTACAGGGCGGTGAGGACAGGTGGCACCTGAACAGAATACGGGCATACAGGAGAGGTGCCATCTGGGCTTACAGCATCTGTGTGTGGACAGTTGGCATCATTACTGATTACACCGAGTGTGGCAAAAAATATAAGAATATACCGTTAAAAAGTATAGAAGATAGAGAGTGTGTGTGTGTGTGTGTAACAGAGTGCACTGTTGAGACGTCATCTACTCTCTCATCTCACACACGCTTACCTAGAAGTCTGCTGTATATTATGGTCTATTACACCGTTCTGTTCTAACATTTGATACGTATTGACATTCGTTCAGTTTAGAGACTAAACATACAGAGTGTGTGTGACGGAGCGGACTGGCGCGGAGTAACCATAAGTGAGATGTGTGTGTGTGTGTGTGTTATGAAGTGAGCAGGCTGTGCGACACACACACACACACACGTAGATCATGTAATAATATGCACTCTTATTACTATTTGGGGGCTGTGTGTGTGTGTGTGTAGATCGGCGAGTTTCGTGGTCTCCTCTCTCAGGTTTGTGTTTCCCATTATGGAGCCCCAGAGTGAGGGGTGCAGTCACTGGACGGCCGGCCAGACAGACAGACAGACAGACAGCCAGATGACCAGACGCCCGCGCAGGTCAGCCAGTGCTGTGACCAAAGCATTTGTCCCCTCGGTGTTCATTTCAGAGACACGCGTGACGTTTGAGGTTTTGAGGACCCCCAGTCTGTTCTGCCCCGAGTGGCCTGTCCTGAGAGCAGCCCACCTCAGCCAGAACGGGACGCCGATTAGGATTCGCATTCTCATTCGTTCTGTGTTTCCACGCGGATTTCTTTTTCTTTGAGTTCACATCACAGCTCGTCCATCGGTCGGTGAGCTGCTTTCTCAACGGCTGTCACCTTTTCGGCTGCCATTCTGACGCTTCTTAAAGTCACTGTCACTGTCTGATGACAATCGTCCACTGGACGGGACACGGCTGTCACTCTGCTCCTTTTATCATCTTTTCCAAAGATCCTCTTTCGTTGTCGTCACTCTGGTGTGTATTGGAGACGAGTTGTGCTGTTTGTCACACTCTAATAATTTTTATGTCGTTATTGATTGTCTGTAAAAATCAAATCTCCTTCTCTGTGGTTTTATTCTCCATTTTGTAAAGCACGCTGAGCTACATTTCTTTTTGTATGATGTTGTGCTCTATAAATAAATGTCGTTGTTTAAGGGCGAGGGGTCTTCGGCCCAAATAACGTAACCCGGATACCCTGAAGCCTCGAGCACAAACCGTAGACGAGACGTTCCTTGGCGTTGTTATCGACTTTGTGAATTGTTTGCTTTGATTGTCCCTAAAACGTTTAAAACGGAGACACTTGGACTGCGGAGTTTTGCTTTTCTTTTTCTTTTTTTTTTACTGCTGGTGGCAAACTCTTCAGAAACCCCCAGAAGAGCGCAGCTGCACCGTTCATCTGTCTGCCATATAGCGCCTTTCGCGTCTGTCTGTCTGCCTGCCTGTCACGAGGTCCAGGCCAGCGCGTGTGCCCGTCTCCGTATGTCTGTCGGTCTCAGTGCTTCTCGTGTGGCCCGCTGCATTTCTAAGGGGCTCAGTTTGTGGACTTTTCTCATTTGTTGACAGCGAAGCTGCCAGGACATCAGCGTCTGCCAAGCTGAAACTGGCGAACCTGTGCAAAGTAAAAGCGGCGAACAGAAGAGAAACCCTCCGCTGCCATGGCACCCCCACAACCGAAGAGAAGGGCCAGCAGTTTTGGCTTTGCTTCGTGTCGGGTGGGCTGCCAGTGCCGTGTTTGTCTGCTTTCGTAACACGCGACGCACAGTTCAGGGGGCCAAGGTGCCGCTCAGCACAGCCAGCATATTAAATATTTGTTCATCTGCGATTGTGCAGCCCCCCCACCGTTTAAATGGTGGCCTGGTACTGAGGGCCACACAGGACCACCTGAAGGGGCGCCATATAACAGAACGGCAGAGTCCATTTGGTTTTGTGTAGCAGACGGGCGATAAAAGTGACTGTGCGAAGATTTGTGTGAACATCTGACACGGCGCCGGCGAGCAGTTCAAACGTGGAGGACTGCGAAGGGAAACAGCGAGCTGGTGATGCGCGGGAGAGACTGGGCTCTTGGCGTTTTTCAATGGCAAGTAGCAGCTTTGTTGGCACAGCCAGTTATTTGGTGGCGAGATCATTAAAGTGTGCGAGGAACCCAAACGACTGGCACAATAAAAGGCGATGGTGCAGAAGACCAAACCCTCCTGGAGGGCACAAATGCACCCACCCTACTCGGAGTCTCTCCCCATTGGCCGATCATCTTGAATGCCAGTTTTTGGTGCCAAGGTTTGCTTTGTAGTGTGCAGCTGGGAGAGGCGGAGCACAAGTGATGTCTTGTGGCTGTGGGGGCGGAGCACCAGTGACACCGTACGTCTTTGGGGGCGGAGCACTGATGACATTGTACGTCTTGGGGGCGGAGTCCCAGTGACATCGTGTGCCTTTGGAGTTGCCCCCCTCAGCTGTAGGTGCACATCACCCTTAATCTCTCCAAGTGTCGGCCTATCCCTGGCACATCAGAGGCACTGAATGTACCGACTATGGAAGAAACACATCTCTGCCAATCTCTGCCAGGCGAAGCCCATTGGGAGCCCTAGGTGGGGGTGACAGATGTCACCCTCTCGCCGTCCACAGCAGGTCGTCGCTATTATTAAACTTCAACGTCACCTTGAGGCAGGAGGCACATTACAGGCTGGCTGAGCCCACCTTTGGTGTCGAGACGTCCTGCGCTTTGGTGGCTGTGCTCGGTGACAAACTGCTGCGTTGAAGGATTTGTCACTTTAGCTTTATTTTATTGCCCAATTTGTCGGACATTTCCTCCTCTGCGGTGCTCACAGCCCAGTACTTGCACATGTGGTAGTCATCAGCATTATCGTGATTTACATCCGTTCTCAATAAAACAATGCAGCAGTTTGCCCATTGAACAAAAACTGGAAATTTATGAATATTCATTTTTGTTTCTGCTTTTCATGTTGAGTCGTCTTTTAACGTCTCCTTCCTTCGCTGGTTCTACTGGATGGCAGGATGTTGGTTGATCTTCCTTTTGTGCGATTTCTTTATGGCGTCATTTGGCTGACATTTTGTCTTCACTGGTACTTGGGGTCTAATCTGTTGTCAGATGTCACGTCTCTTCCTCACATGAGGTTTACTGCTCTTCATCTCCCTCCTCATCTGCCCCTCAAAGCCACTTTTGTCACTCCAGTCTTCTATGGTTCTTGCCATGAACTCTTATCTGCCACAACCGCTGCCAGCACCACCTCACACCACTCACTTGTGGGCAGAAGTCTCGCTGTGTGCATTCACTCTCCCCCAACTCTGTGAGCCAATCCAAGCCAGGATCCTTCTCTGGACCCCCCGGTGGCCACACCCCCAGGCCAAAGGATTTAACCGAGTGGCAGGTCTTGTAAGTGCGGCTCTTTAAGTGTTAAATCATGTCTGTCATGTGCACACGCGCTGTGTGTGTGTGTGTGTGTGCATGCGTGCGTGTGTGTGATGGCTATGCTGTTTGTGAAAGCACCTCCCACTTTTCAGGCTCCACCCCGTTTGATAGAGCAACCTGCTCATTCCCTTCGGACAACACAACCCTCTGACTCTTAGGCTCCACCCTTTTTGCCAGAGTCTCTCTTTCTCTCTGCTTAGGCTCCTCCCCTTTTGACAGCACCATCCTCTCTCTCTCTCAGACCCCACCCTTTTTGACAAAGCTTCCCTCTCTCTCTCTGACTCCTCCCTTCTAACAGCACCTCTCTCTCTGAGGCCCGCCCACCAGAATTCTAAACGCCTTGCCAGCCGTCCGCGGTGATAGGCTGAGCTTTTTACGGGGGCATTCCTGAGAGTTTACTCTTTTATTTGTTTGTTTGATTTTTTTTGATGCACTGAGTGGTATAATCAGGGCTGCCTATTGTCATTATCCTGTGTCCTAACTGGTGCCACCTTAGTCGCCCGTTTGGTTTTTTGCTTGCCGAGTGACGTCGCGTTGCGTAGTTGAAGTGGCCTTTACTCGTGTCCCTCACACTCTCTGGTACCCTGGCTTCGTTGTTTAGTTCAGAATGTCGTGTGGTAATCGTGCATCACCCCCCTGCCCCCCACCATTTAAAACCCAATGCCCTCTGGGGTAAATTTACTGTGGCGCCAACCCCTGCCACCAAAGCTTTTCTGCTGTTCAGTGGATGTTTTAGTGTTTATCCTCACTTTTGTGGATTTGATATTTGGGTTTCACCACAAGTTAGTAACAAACCGCCATAACCGCCCGCCACATCTGTGCCTCGGAGAAGCTCGACCGCGTCTTTCTTTATGTTCAATGTTTGTAAAGGTCAGAAGGAAAACACGCACAGCGATCTGGACAAGTCCGCCAGCAGCGCCACCCTGCCTTCTCAAGGGACCCGTGAGCCTCGGTCAGCATGACGCGTCCCAGCCCGATGACAAAACACCCCAAAGGTGCCCAGGCCGGGTGCGTCACTGGGGTCTCGTTATTTGGTGCACATGCGAGGATAATTAAAGTCCAAGAAGACGCTCTGCTGGGGTCTCCCGGAGAGGGTAACATGGCAGCTGGACGGCCGTCCTCTGCCGGGCCCTGATGGCCTCCCCTCAGCCGTCTGCTTTCCTTCACCACTTTCTCTGGCATTTTTCTGGGCCACTGAGGCCGTTCTGTAATTTCTCTGTTATTGAGAACTGCACTTGTGGTTTGTCTTTGCAGCCTCACGATTTTTCCATGAGTGGAAAAAAAAAATAAATAAATAAAATAAAAAATAAATGACTAAATTCTGCAGCAGCCGATTCAGACTTTGGAGGAAAATTCCGTCAGCTTCTGTGAATTTCCACCGATTCGTTCACTTCAGCTTTTCTGGAGTTGAAGGCAAACCTCCTTCATGGCTTCTCCGTGGCCATCAGCTTTTCTTTCTGTTATGTCATCCAGGGCCTTGTTTTGCCTTTTTGGAGCCCTCGTCTCTGATCCAATTACGGACCCTCTACTGGCCATGGGGCCCCCAAGCTGTCCCTTAACTTATGAAGCCCCCCAAGCCCCTTTCTGTATGTCGTCAAGGGTGATGGTGACATCTCGGGTGCTCCCATGTGTAGTGGACTGGCTGTGCCTTTCCTAGGGGTCTTTTAGGCAGTTGTGGAGCCCAAGGAGGCCCAATCTTCACATAAAGCCCTGACCAGAAGAAGTCCGATAAATGAGAGGAGGCCATTCACTCCGTCAGGTCAGACAAGAGCTTGGTGGTCTCCATGTCTCATCTCATCCTGATCCTTGTTAATGGCTGTCGAGATCTCATCTTCTGAGACCACTTTTCCTGGTGGGGGTGGTGATGGTGCCAGCAGCCCAAGGAGGTCACCCTGAACTTCCCTCTCCCAAGAGAAACCGATTCCAGGCATTCCCAAGCCAGCCAACAGATCTAATCCCACCCGCATGTCCTGGGTCTGCTGCTGGGTCTCCATCCAGTGAGTGTGCCCAGAGCATCTCCAGGGTATCAGTCCATGGGACGCTGTCAGGACCTCCCAAACCATCTCATTGGACTCTTCTCGATCTAGAGGAGCAGCGACTCCAGTGTGAGGCTCCTCTGAATCGCTGATCTTCTCATCCCATCATGGAGTCCAAGCCCAGTGGTCCTACATAGAACCCTCATTTCTGCCGCCTGTACTCCCAGTCTCATAGCTCATGACCGTAAGGGAGGACAGGGATGTCAATTGCCCCCTAAACCAAGAATTCTGTCTGTCGACTTCGCTCCTTTGTCATCACCGTGGACCAGTGCAGCACCCATGACACAGTAGGAGTGACTCCAGTCTGCTCGGTGGTCTCACGTCCTCGTCTCCCATCACTTATTAAGACCACCTCGAGATGCCCGATCTCCTCCAGTGAGGGTGGTTGTGCCCTCCTGACCTAAAGAGAACATTGCACTCTTAAGAGAGCGAGGGCCAGGAGCGCAGACTTGGAGCTTCTTGGGTGTTCATGGGTCCCAGCGTGGGCTCTGAAGATGTTTCTGTCTCTTTGGGATTCCAATTCCGCTCTGCCAGGCAAGTTTGTCTCATTAGTGACAATGCATTGGTGAGCCCCACGGGACCAAGTTTGGATGTAACGGCGGGCAGTGGTCTGTCATGAAAATGGGTGCCAGCTAGTCAGCCACCCCACCACACCCTGTAAGGGAGGGCAACATTAGCCTAACTGGAGACCTCCAGAGTGTTATTGGGTGGTCATAAAGTAGGAGACCCACTCCCACCTGATCTGAGGCACTTTAGTCATCTCAGAAACCATCGGGAGGCCTCGAGTTCACCGATGTGGGCGTGGGGTGGAGGGTCATTCTGGGTTTCCATTTCCATCGACCAATCAGGAAGTGACTCTGTGTGCCGTGATCCGCTATTGGACCTGCGAGGAGGAGGATGGACCAGTTGTGTGGCATTTCTTCCGAGAAATCCAAGCAAACGCCGTGAAGGACCTTGGCGAGCAGCTCCAAATTCTCGGTGGTCCTGCCTGTTTGTGTCGTACGATAAAAGGAAGTCGAGTGGCGAGCTTCACTGCTCTCAATGGTGGGCGGGCACCCCAGCCGAGATGGTTGGCATTTCCTGAGCCTGCCAGGAGGTCAGTAACAGATGGACTGCAGGAGGCTGCTCCTTGGGGGTCACGTGTCCCCACCACTGTCTCGAATGGACTCATTTTGTACTTCGTTTTGGGGGTTTCGCCGTTTTTGGTGCATTTTCTAGAGAGTTCTTTGGACTTCTGGACGTCTAAACTGAGCAGTTTGACTTTGGTGTTACATTTTTCTTTATCGCTATTCCTGACAAACTTCTCATTTGTTCTCGTCTTCATCACACCATTTTGGATTCCGACGGGCGCCGCTGCTTAGTGCCTCTCGTGCGAGTCGTTACCCGAGTAGTTTACCCAGGACTCCTCAAGAACGTGCGACGCACGATGTCATCAGTGTGACGGGTTGTCCCCTACGGTTCTTCCTTCTCCAACTTTGGATTGATTTAGCGTTTGGCGTGCGATTCTCTGCATTAAATCACCTTAACGGTTCGCGGTTGTCTTTTCTGAATTGCGCTTGATGTTTCCGTTTCCTTGAATGTCGGTTTGACCCTACGCGCCTTCATCTCCTGATCCCTTTGCTCAGCGTTACATTCCTGGTTTGTCCGAGTTTGTGGATTCTGCCTAAAAGTCTTTCGTTATTGTTGCTTACCCAACGGCTCTCGGGTTTCAGACTCTGCTTTACACGCCAGTGCGATTTCTTTGATGTCGTGGCTGTAGTTTTGTGAACTTTTGGCCACCGATGCTCTTGACCACGATTATCGTTTCACATCCTGGGCCTTGTTTGTCTGATTCTGTGACTCACTTTGGTGACCTCGGTCTCTTTGTCATTCCGTGTCCCAATTCTAATTTCTTAATTCGCCTGCCATTCTGTGAAGTTCAGTACACCAACGCCCTGGTGGAGGCCCCATGAGCTCCAAGGGCAGCCCTTTCGGGGTCCTTGGGTGCCCCCATCATGTGGACTACTTCCTGGCTACAGCATTGATGTGCCAGATGTACTCCCCCAGGTCCAGTTTGGAAAAGAGGTCCTCCATCTCAGTCAGGACAGCCGGGGTTGGAAGTGGAGGAGGAGGAGAAGGAAAAATGAGGATGGCGTGGGCTGTGAGGAGGGCAGTGGCTTGAATAAAAAGAGGAAGGTCTTGGTGAGATGTGGTGGGGTTTAGGGGTATAGGATGCCCCCTATAGGCCATCCTGTCACGTGACCTTCACGTCATTCTTCTTAGTGTCAGATACCAAAGGGCTCACCCACCACACACTGACCCCCGTAATCGTTCAGAAGACCCCCAGCCCTATGCGAGTTGGTGATGTAGCGTGTGGCATACCGGAGTGAGAGGGCACCCAGTGCCGATGTCCAAACATGTGAGAAAGTCGCCTAAAACATGGCAAGGCTAAGGCTGAAGACCCCCAAAATACGTCCTGGAATCCCAGGTATTTGTGCCCCCCTTGCAGGAGTTCTCATGGACGCTGATGTTTCGGCTGCGTACCTCCTGCTGTTTTTGGCACTCGTCGTCCATGATGACCCATCGGTCATGTGCCAGTGGTGCATCTGACTTTGTGCGGTGCCCATTTTGTCAGCAGTGCTAAAGCCAAATGGCATCCATTGGCAAGCCTAATGTTCCCAGCACCCCCGCCCGTTTACCAGCAGAGGTGGCCACAAGACCCCATACCCAAGAAGTCGGTCATCTCTGCTTTTGGCGTTGCTGACCGCGTTTGAGCCTCCGCTCTGCGAGACGAGAGGAAGAAGGGGCGGCCGGGGCTCCTGCGTCTGCGTTTCCTCGGCTGACCGGCGGATTCTTCACATTTTTTGAGGCTCAGCTCTGCTGCATGTAAGTCGCTGGAAACCCCCCCGAGACAACAGAACATCTGTCTTTACTTTGGAGCCGTTTAGTCGCATTCTTCTCGAGTATTACAAACGGGTCATGGCCGAGGTGTGACGTCGGGCAAGCTCCTGGAGCCCAGGATGCCAGCGGTGGGCAGCTGGTGGCCGAACTGGAGTGTTTGCCCCTTGGGCACCCTGACCCGGCTAGTCAAGCCATTTCACAATTTCTCCTCCGCCTGGCAGATGCTTCAGTGCGGCCCCCCGCCTCTGTCTTTCATCTCCCCTCGCTGGCCTGCTTATGCCTAAAATAGGGCATGTCATGGGAAGGCATGTGACAGCGTAAACACTGGAAAGTGCGCAAGATGGAGGAGGCGGCTAAACCTGCACTGGGACGGCCGAGTGCCCTCCGTCGGTAGGCAGCCTGCGCAACAAGACCGCCCGCTCTGCCCTGCTGCCCTCTCACTGCCCCAAGTGCTGCTGGCCTGTCCATAGGCAGCCACCTGTGACAGAAGGGGACATCGAGGCAGCCGACCTGAGACACCGTTAAGGGTGTGCCATCGTGGTGACCCCCACCGCTACGGCAACCCGCTCGGCCCGGCTCCATTTGTGGGGGTTTGACTTTAGTCAGGCGTGTCAAGCAGTTGGTGACTTTAGAGTGACAATTAGCGTCACAGCAAATGAATGAGAGCCGTTTACGACAAACATAAGAAAAATGTGCAAGTGCTGAAACGAAAGGAGAACTAAAGTCCAACTGCTGTAATGACACACTTAGAGCTCATTAGAAAAGTGCCATCAAAACAGGAGACGTGACAAAGTCCACAACCAGAGGGGTCCCGCAGTCCCAAGATAAACAAATCGACCAATCAGGCACTTCGTCAGACCTCGTCAGGGGGTCACCGTCCTGCAGGAGATACCACCGCGTGCATCGGCCTGGGAAGAACAATCAGACGGCAGCGGAAATCACGAAATAAACCGTCCGTATGTTCGTCCTTACTGGCGTGTGCCAATCAACACGCAACACGCCTCCGGGCTCTGGCGCCGCCATTAGTGACGGACAAGTGTGAAAAGGTCGAGCCATTGGAGAGGTGCTCATGCTTCGAGTCACACCGTCCCAAAACGGTGACTTGTTGCGTTTATTTCAAGGACCCCAGGAAGGCCAATCAGGCGGGGACCGGACTCTCACACACACACACACACACACACAGACAGACTCACACACACACAGACAGACAGACAGACACACACGTGATGACGCGGCTCAAGTGAACCGACAATAAGGAAGGCAAAGACAATTCGTAAAACAAACAACCCAAATTAAATAAGCATGGCCTTCTGGGAATTAACGAAGAGAAAGCGACAAAGCACAGAGCGCCTCCCGGTCCAGTACAACACTCGCAGATGATGATGGGGACCAGAATGAAGACCCTCGTGAGCGGCCCTCCTAACCAAATGTCAAGTCTTGCTGTGTGAACTTTTGCAGAGACTGGGAGCGCTCCCCACAGGACGACATCACACCAACGCGCCGACACGGGATGAGAACGTAAATCCAGAAAACAAAACGGCAATCCGAGGTGACGCTCATAATCCGACGCCGACACAAGTGACCGCAGATGAGCGCGATTCGCTGTCCGAGTCTCACGGCTCCTTTTTGAAAGCACCTTCCATCCAGCAGCCCCGGTGGCTTCCCAATGGACTTGTGTGGCTGGCGCTTTCATCCAAAGCGACTTACAACATTTATGAGACGATTGGTTACCCAGAGGGAGCACAGGCAGGTAGGCAGGTAGGTCAGGTGACTTGCTCAGGGTCACACAGTGGGGTCAGTGGTGGGACATGAACCTCAGGGTTTGAAGTCCAAAACCTTAACCACTGCACCACAGTACCTGCCTGCACTTCCGGGGTTGCTGGGAGTCGAAGTCCATTCTAAGTGAGGGGCCACAGAAACGATTTACTGGATTGCTAGTGTCAGGTGCACAGTGAAGTGTTTCGTGCTCATTAGGTGGTCTGAAACTGGAAAGGACCCCTTATGAGACACAGCAAGCAGTCAGTCAGTGGACTGGTCACAGCGGTGTCACCTGTCTGAAATGCTTGGGCAAGAGACCCCTTTTTGGGGACCTAAATGACATCCCGACATGTAGGGCCCTGAACTGCTGCTTAGCACAAACACCCCGGGTCTTAGCTCAGTTACACCGGGAGGCCATCCTGCTCGTGTGGTGGTGTCACCAGGGCTACAAACGGCGTCACTTACCGTCCACTTGGTTTCAACTTTGGCCTGCACGCTTCTAAAGACACCATTACAGCCTCCTCCTCCTCCTCCAGAGCTGGACCAAGTGCTGGTCCTTTTGGGTCAGCGACTGCGTATTATTTATTACTTAGATCTCATATTGAGCTTATTTAGCCCCGCAGTCCTGCAGGGATGTTATTTCGTGCCACCGGGTACGAATGGCATGACAATGGAGCCACTCGACTGGACTCGACCTGAGCTGCTTAGTTCAGCGTTTTTTGATTGCAGCCTAAGCTGATAACGGTGTTGCTGTGCTGTTGCCTCCCACAGGGGGCGCCAGCGACTCCAAATGCCCCCCCGAATCACACGAGCAGAACCTTCTGCCGGACATAACAGAGCGGACAGAGGAGAGGGGCGTGATGGGCCCTAAATCAGGGTACTCGGCTGAGGTCCCCAAAAGGACTAGAAGCGGCCCCCTTTAATCGAGCGAGCCACGGCATCAAACAGAGCAGTCCATTATGTGCAGCTGGCAGGAATGGCCAGCGCCGAAGAAGATTCCTCGCAACGACAAAGAATGCGGCTGTTGATCCTGCAGATGCCGCTTGTTTCACGCTGGCTGCCGGAAAATGAGGGCCTCTGAGGTCAGGGCTGCAGATGTTCACATCTGGTGAGACGCGCAGACCGCAGAGCGCTGCATGAAGTCTGCAGGAAGAGCGAGAGGCAAAGATGCGGCAGCCACTGGGTCCCTGACTTGTGGGGGGACTTTCTCTCAATTTTAGGGTCTTCACGCTGCTGCCATTGTCCTCTTGGTCAGGCTCTTGTCACTCAAGTCACGCCATTTCCTTGGGCTGTGCCAATGCCCACCCAAGGGACGGTGACAGTGCAGGCATCACCCGAGCGGGGCGTCCCTACTGTATATGGCGTCTTACCTACAGAGGACTGTGTGAAGAATTAGTGGCCAAACCCGCAAGCAGTCAGCTGTTAGGAAAAGATCTGTGAGGGTCACGAAAATCGAGAGAAGACAACAACAACGAGGGAAATAAACTTAAAAACGTAGACAGAAAAAGGCAAAACTCTGAAAACCAAGCCATCAAAATATCTCAAGGGCAAAGCAAAACCGAAACGGGGGCATCTCTCCGCACCAAGTAACTAGCAGGGGTCTGTAATGCCATCTGGCAGACTCTGCCAATGTCGAGTGCTGCCACTTTATAGCAGAAGTCCCAGTGACATCCTGAAATGGACGGGTGACCTCAACAAGATGGTGGCCAAACAGGACAGTAAAACGCACCCCTAAAGTTAACATGAGAATACAGAATTCGAATCAGATTGAGCCGAGGGTCTCTCCACCGCCTTGTGATGACGGCCCCACGTTGTTGAAGCTTTGGGGTGATGCCATGAAGTCTCAAATTCGCACAAAGCTTCGCCCCCTTCCTAGATAAACAAAGAAGGAAGGAACAAAAGCATCCTGAAACGTGAGAAAGGTTGGGGTCCCAGCTGCGAATCCCCCATTTAATGGCTGAAGAGGACAAGGAGAAGAATGAAATGGAAGGGGTGATCCTCCTAGCATGGCTGGACGTTAGAACTGAATCCCAAGGACAACCCCAATGTCTTACCTTGAGGACCGAACAGATTCTTCCTCACTTAAAGCTACTAAACCCCCCAACCCCTGGAGCCTCCCGGGCATCTTGGTCCCGAGTCCTTCTTTCCAGCTGGCTCCAGGAATAGCCCACTCTTTTAACACCTGGGCAGCACAGATTAGGTGGTCTCCTGTTTGCCATGAGGATTCCAGGCGAGGGTCTCCTCAATGAGATTTGTGATGGCCAATGGTCTTCCAGTACCAGCTGGTGAGCCCTCCTCTGCCATTGGTCTTCATGTCAGATGGCACTGGGCCATTGGGTCTGTAAACCCCTTCTTAGGCAGGAGCTTTTTAGTACTTGATGCCAAGGTGTCCCCCGTGATAGGACGTCGCTCCATGGGAGTTCTGGCTTTACCTTAACATCAATGTCCATATCGGCCAGCGTGTGGACAACGCGGCTCAGGCAGGTGACAACTTCCACCTCTGCTACCAGCTCACCTCCTAGAGTGACTACCTGCCTCTTAGAGTTCATTATTGTCGGCCTTGACAATTTGGGTCTTTCCCTTGTGAATGTTAAAGCCAAACAGGGCAGAGGTGGCTACCATAGGAGTGGTCTTCTGCCTTTGCTGATGGACACAGTGTTGGAGTTGTGTCCAAGGTTTCTGAAGGATTCCGCTCTCCTTCCACGATGTGGATACCTTCATAACTGAGTCAATCATGAGAATGCAGAGAAATGACAATGAGAGACAACCCTGGACCTCACCTCCGATGCACCGGTTAGCCGTCCCTCATGGACTACCATACAGTTATGTGATGACGGGTCCGGACTTAAGAACATTTTTAGGATTGTTATTCGTTTCTAAAACATCCAGGAATCCAGTGGAATCATTGTGTGCATCTCCAGTACATCTGGAGCAGATCTTGGTTTGTCTGTCATTACGTTTAGTGTTTCTGGTGACTCCATTTTGTTTTTTTAATGGGTGTCATCATTTTTGTGTACCATCCGTTGCTAGGGACTTTAAAAAAAAAAAAAAAAATTGTGACGCCAGCAGGCCATTCAGCCTGACAAGTTTGTCCCTTCTATTCACGGAGATCATCCAGAATGCCATCAAGTGTTGAAGACCTGAAGGTCCCCAAAGTCCTGCTGACCACCACTCCACTCCACTCCACCACACACGTCCTCAGAAGTCGCTCTTCCCGTCATGTCATTGGTGTATCACCCTATTAACCGGATTCACAAGCAGTTCGTATCCGAGGTTGCGGATTAAACTCTCAATGCGACCCTCACCGGTATGTGAGTAGCACAGTTCAACTTTCGACTTTAGGCTTTGATATTTAGGATTTGATTGGAGTTCCTGCCTGGTCCAGCTTAGGATTCTTGAGCGCCTATTCCTGCTGCTCGGGAGGCGTGACACCGCTCTGAGGTCCCCAAACGCCCTATTTGGGACACCTTTACATATTCTTGGGACCAGAAGAGGCGTGTGACATCATCGATTGCAGGACGGCAGGTCGCCATCATGCTTAGGAACAGAAGGGGAGCGCCAAGAGTCCACTCGGCCCAAGTCTCACTTCCGGTCCCTCGAAACGCTCATCACACTCGTGTGTTTTGGTGAGGCCAGCTCTTTTATTGTTTCTCTTGATTAGGGGAGCCCAGCATTCCCAGATAAATTTGGGATCTTTGTTTACAGATCAGGATCAGAAATCGGGAGAGATGTGGGGGTTTGGTGTCCAGTAGGAGTGCTGTGGTGGTCCGTAGTTTCACTCCCTCATGGCCCCCTTGACGTCTTCCCAGTTTGTTCTTTTCCTCGATAATCACATCAAATTCCTTGCGTGTTTTTTTTTTTTTCTGGTGTTCTTCCAGTTGAACAAAAACAAACAAAGTAAAAAGTTCCCAGACAATTAACTGCGGCACCAAAGTCATGATGATGGTCTCCTGGGAACTTCTCAGACCCTGGCCGGCGGCCCCTCATATGAGTAATGATCCCCTGGAATTCCAGCCCCAAATTCCTAGCTGAGCCCTCAGTGGCATTGCCTCTGACCTTTGACCTCTCCGGTTCCTCTGATCATGGGGACTCGGACCCTTCCTGTCCCTAATTTTAGACCTCATGCTGGCAAACTAAATTGGCTTATCGGCTGGACGCTTGGCTCTGTCAGAGATCTCGGGTGTGTGATGTGACCGTTTCTTCGGCTGACACTTGAGCCATCGTCCGGCACCCTAAATCCCTGCTAATCATGATGTCCTTGTCACCAGAGGACTTCACCACAAGGATTCTGCCATTCCCAAAGCTGCTGGGTCCCCTTGTCCCCATCGGATCCTGCCACTGCCCCACGCCTACAATTGCAGGGCTGCAGATGCCACTTTAGACCTCCGTCCGGCAAGTCGCCAGCCAAGCTGTTCCACTTGAGAAGTGACAGGGGCACTTGATGAAGTGACTCATGGGACGTGTTGTCACCTGATAAATTACAAAAATAGACACAAAGGTCATGGGCACGGGGCTGGCATGTTCCGTGTACTTGAGCCATGTGCTGTGAGTGAACACGTGGGCTTTACATCTGGATGATGGGCACACACATGCATGTGGACGCACGTCTGTCCCTTTCTGACGACATGTGTAAAATATACCTGAGCGTGATCTGCCAGAACGTAACCAGCAAATGACAAAGAGCAGCAGAATAATTGGATATGAAATGCATACCGCACCTTCTCTTGTCACGTGGGGCACAAGTCCGGCAGAATGGCGTCACTGTGTATTCAAAGGGGCAACCTCAGTGACTTTAGACGTGGCACTACATTTGACACTAGGCCTGTTGGCTTTAGTAGCTCCCAAGTGGCTGTCACCATGAGACCTCGAGTGAGAATGGCCTGTATACTGGTGTGCGTACACACACACACACACACACACACACACACACACACACGCACACACACTTGTATTTTCGACCACAGTCTTCATCAGAAGGTCCATTTCAAGCTTTCGGTGCAACACAATGAGGAAGCAGGTCTGGGGCCCAGGAGATCAGAGCCCGACATCCGGGTCGCATTGGCAGCGCCCCCCGTGCCAGTCAGTCCCAGAGAGACGTCTGAAGGGTCAATAGCAGGAAGCGCGAGCGAGCCGAGAATGTAAACCAATCCTACCTTGGCACTCTCTTGTTCCACTGCAGCCTTCATAAATCTCTCCAACGAGAGAGCTGAGCAGGCGGAATCCAAAAGCTGCGGTGCCTTTGTTGGCTGCTTCTGACACGAGCAGGGTGATGCCAGTCTCTGCTGGGTACTCTGGGCACACTAGGGACTCAAGTGGAAGAAATGAGGAGGATTCCTGTGAAACTGTGGATGGGCAGGGAGTGCCATACTCTGTGCCCATTTAGAACTGAGGGCACCATGGCAGAGCAGGTTGGGTGCCACCTTTGGGCTCCAGTGCAGTCCCTGCTACTTGCTGTCTGTGAGTTTGTCAGATGAGCAGAATGAAACATTAAGGCATACGGGCATGTTACCTACACTGAAGGCAGCTCAACGTGCTTCACAAAGACAAGAAGACGAGTCACCTCCATAAGTAACGAGCCGGCCAGTGGGCTGTCATTCTAGGGCTACAGTCGCAGTGCAGAAGTGGCATTGAAATCAAGAGTGTCATACCTGTGACATCACGCGTGTGACACACACACACACACCTCACTCAGTGGCTGGTGTGTGGTGACACGGAGTCCCCAACGTGGATAGAGAGCCTCCAACACCCCCACAAAGGTCTAATTCAGCCAAACCACAACTGCCACCTGCGGCCTAAAAGACCCCAAAACAGGGAGAAGGAAAAAAAAAAAAAACCCAACAAAAAACAACAAACACTGGGAGTCGGAAAAAAACAAATCAAGAAACGCCCTGAAAGGGAGAGGACGACTGTAAACCTCTGGCTTGCGGACCCTTTATATGTTAGGAATGATCCCTTTTTTTGTTCTCCATGCAGTTAGTTATCAGGTTTCATGATCCGGCACTCGTTTTCTGGGAGATTTTTAAAGACCCCGAATTCTGTTTTTTTTTTTTCTCTCATTGCAAATTATTTTTCGCTTTGTGTTTTCTGAACTTGAATCGCTCGCCATTTTGGGCGGCCGTTGTTAGGACATGTCATGATGGTTACGGGTGTGTCCTCGGAGGTGGTCACCTGGGTATTGTAATGCCTTCTAGGTAATCCTTCCCCATCACAACTCCACTGAATCGCCCGCTTTGTGCTTCGCTCTCTCGAGTGTCGACCCTTCACTTCTGTCCTCGACTTTGCAGTTTGCTATTGGCCTTGAAAAAAGCATTTGGTTTTGACCCTTTGCTGCTTTAACACGGCGGCGTCACTTGGGTTGGTGTCACCCAGTGCGGTAACTGAGGTGGCATTAAGTCGCAACAGGCCCCTGGGTGACTTAATGACGGAGAGCTGATCTCGCTTTAAACAGAGCCGCACGCGGACACCCGTCTGATTATTGCAGCGCGGTAATTCTCCCTAAGAACGGCGAGCGGACACTCGATCGTATCACAAAGGTTTTTGATATCAGCCCACGGACACCCAATCGATTCATCGAGCTTCCCTCTTGGCGATTCTACAGACAGCCATCTGGCCGTCACTCCCACGGATGGTGGCACCCAGAGTGGTCCGGGTGCCCCGCACCCCCTCTAGTGATGCCTAGGTTTTCACATTTTCCTCCTGGTTACCCCAAATCTCATCCACCCAGCAGACTTATTATAAAAATGAAGATTTATTAACCAAAGTAGAAAAATACAAGAAATGCTGCAAAGAGCAAAAAAAAAAAACGATTTGCCTAAAAGTCCAAATACAAAATCCAATAAAATAAATTCAACAAACCAGAAAATTCAGGGCAAAAGCAACGCTTACAACGGAATCCCTCAAATACGACGACAACCTGAGGGCTGCCGTCTCAGGGGTCAGACTATAATTGTGGAGGGCGGTCCTTAAAGTGTGATGTCATTGGAGCCCCGCCCCTTTGAAGGTCCACCCACCAAATGCATAAATGCTAAATAAAGAACAAACAGCAGCGATTCCATGAGAAACATGAAAGTAACGGAAACAACAACAAAAAAAAAAAACAGGTAAGCCCAGGCTGAAACAGAACATTTGGCATTCCAACAGATGGTGCATACGACCAACACTATAACCTAAAAAAGGACGTTTGAATTAGCGACCCTCGCGCCTTTGTCAGTTTTTAGGCGATTTGCTTTGTGAAGGAGCTGCTAGCAGTGGTGAAGTTCAAGCATCGGTCGGTGGTACTAATATCGTCGTGAGCACCGAGGAGAGTGAAATTCTTCCTTGCACTTCATAGACCCTTTCAGAAGATGATTAAATATGGGATACCGGAGACGACAGTGAGTAACTCGCTCCAAAATGAATTCCTTTAAACACATCCAAGTCAAGCAGGAAGGAAGGACCCTGAACTTGAACCTGAACCCGGCCGTCTCCTGCCTTTCAGAGGCTCCCCGCTCTCCTTTGGGCCTGGGGGTCTTTGGGGAGGGGGGCTGGAAGTAGACACTCGTCCTTCCTCCATGACCACTAATACCATATACTGGACCCTCACTCTGTCCCTGCTAGCTAACGAGCTTTAAAACTGCGTCCGCTGGGACCCCCAGTCAGCCAGTTGGCGAGCCCCCCCTCCGCACCCGCTGACAGACCCTCTTTGTGAGGCGACTCCTTTGGGCAGCTGGCCAGCGGCAGGAAGTGAAACATTAAAAATCGGAATGTGGCCGACTTCCTGTCTAAGCTCGGAGCCCCGTAGGGGGGATGGAGGGGTGTGCGAGGGTCCATTAAGAAGCATTCTTTCTTCCCTGACAGATCTTCTTTCAGAGGTGCACAGCAGTTCTGAATGAGCCGCTTATTCCCTGGAAAATTCCCATTAAAATGCATTTTGTTCCCAAAATAATTCCTGGAAGCGGGGCAGGCAGAGTGCGGCGAGCGGGTTGAGCCCTGCTGTGCTTTACGGCCATCTTTGTGAAAGCCAGCCTTAGTGACGTCACCCGAGCCCCCAAAAGGTGGGGGAGTGTGTATGAAAGGCGCTATATAATATACCATCTAGGCTGGTGCTGCATGACTGTGTACTGGGTATCTGCTTTTGGGGGGTCTCAGATGCACTGCTTTTGACCTGCCTGCCTTCCTATCATGTCACTATGTGGACTTGGCATCAAATGCCATCTCCATCTTGATTTTTTGAGCTGCCCCTTCCCCAGATATTTGGCTTCCTTTCGCCGTCTTACTTTCTCTTTCTAGTTTCTGGAGCAGGGAAAGACGCTATATAAAATAAATGGGCAATGATTCATGCCCAGGGTAACCCGTGGCGGTGGGGTTTACTGCCGCCTACTGGGAGACGGGTAAGTGAAAACATGTGAAACAATACGCTGGGTGGCCACCTGATCATTTTTCAGTCTTTACAAATTGATTCCAAATGGAAGCCCACCGAAAACGTGAACAACACAAGGAATGTTTTCTGAGAAAAAAAAAATAAATAAAAAATGGTGGGCAGCTAAAGGGGGTAATGATGGGCCCCAGTGGGACTGATGGCATCCCTGAAGCTGCATGGAGCCTCTCAGCCCAGAGTAGATGCTGCCCTCTAGGGGCTCCTGCTAATATCACAGAGCAAAGAAAGAATTGCACCGAGAGGCTTTTATCCAAAGCGACTTACAAAACAGGCCACACCAAGTCGAGTTTACATCAGCCTGGTGACTCTTTTGAATCGAGTGCGACTGGACAAGGTGACAAGTGAAGAGCTGTAAACGCACAGAACACACGACACTAGTCAATCTGTCGTAGTCGCAGACCACCCACCTCAGCAGCCCTTCAAAGAGTGGCCTTCAGCAGCTTCTCAGACACACTGAGGGAGGGAGTCAGCACTTCAGAAGGAGGCGGGCAGCTCATTCCACACAAATTCAAAAACCAGGAAACATCAGGGCTGGAGAAAGTCCGGAACGAGCGACTTGAGAAAGGGTTCTGAATCCGCAGCAACTTCCCGGAGGACCGTTTAGCCCGCGGTGCCAAGTCACGACCTCAGAGGACACGCCCTTAATGGTGAGGGCATTGGCCCCAAAACGGCGGGGAGAGTGAAAGCCAAAATGGGGAGGGATGACAAAATGCAAAAAAACGCTGAATCTTCAAAACGAAGCAACAAGCGAACGCCAGAATCAGACGTTTAAACGCGAAAAAGACGCAAAAATCGAATCTTAACATCTCGATGGAAGTTTTGACCCACCAAACAGTGAACACAAGCTGCCTTTTCTGGATTCGTTTGGGATCCGTTACTAGTTTTAAGGTGGCCTTGACGTCCCTTGTGATTTTGATCTCCCGGCTCTTTATTTCTATTCAAGCCTTGGTGTGAAATTTAATGTTGGACGCTCAGTTGCTGGGCGTGAAGCCGAGACGTGCAGCCTTTTCATTTTTCATTTTCCTTTTTCTTGCAGAAGCGGTGGCAAAATCCGAAGCCGACGGTGGCAGTCTGGAGGAGGGCATGTGCAAGAGGGGAACTCCCATCACCGTGTCCAAGAAGCAGAACTGGGCCCGTCTCTCTCCAGCCTGCAGCATCCCCAGCGCTACCTGCCTGTCGGGATCGGGTTCAAGGACATCCGAGTGGGACTGCTACTACGAAAAAGGACCCCAGTGTGACTCGGCTGGCGGGAACATGGATTCAAATCCAGGATCGGGAAAGACTTCGGCTGTAAACGCAGGTGGTGGCCAG
Organism: Polypterus senegalus; assembly: GCF_016835505.1. NCBI lineage: Eukaryota > Metazoa > Chordata > Cladistia > Polypteriformes > Polypteridae > Polypterus > Polypterus senegalus. The sequence goes on from NC_053165.1 coordinate 77,719,751, forward strand.
CAGGAGAAGAGCCCTTCAGTCCCCGGCATTCCGGAACTGTACCGGCCGGCTGTGGGATTCTCGGACTCTGCGGCATCGCTATGTGGGAACAAGATAACTGGCCAGGGGGCCTACTTGCAGAGCTTGGATAGAAGCAGCCGAGCTTGGGTGCTGTCCTCGGGAAAGCCGGAAGAAACCGCCCGACATCCTGTCGGCTCTGCGTCTGATGGCAGGCAGAGAGCAGATGGTGAGAGCAAGGGAGACATTTGGTACAACCCCATCCCGGAAGAGGAAGGTCCTCACTTACAGAGGTCCACCAGGGAGTATGGGGATCCCTGGAAACTACGAGAAGGGGAAGACCTCCCCGAGCTACCGCGACCTCCCGAAAGTCACAGAGCTGCCAAATATTCCAGAGCACATGGAAACAACGCACTTTGTGCTGACCTTCATCCAACTGCTGATTCCTCACCAGCAGCAACCAGCATTGAGCCCTCAGGTCCCGAGGCCACAGGAGCCAGGAGGAGCGAGAGTTCAGGTCTGGAGAACGGAGGGCTTTTAGTCAGGGTCAGAGTGTTAAGGATAAAGGAGAGGTGGTTAGGAACGACCAGAAAGTGACCTACCAAAGGGTGAGGCGATATCGAGGTCTGAAAACAGACGAGGGTCGAGAGGCCAGAGAGAGAGAGAGAGAGACCGCGAGTCTCTCAAACCCAAAACACAGCAGCGTAGTCGGCAAGATGGGCTTCAAAACCGGACAGACAGTCCGAACACCAACTTGGGTTTCTTTTACCAGAGTTGACGTTTCAAAAAAAGATTTCAGAAGGTTTGTGTTGCAAGTCCAATGCTGGGATGGCAAAAGATGACTACCACCATCTTAGATAGGAGAGAGTTGGCGACTCAGAAAACGGGTATAGCAACCACAAACCACGCAGACACAATGCGGTGGCAACCATCAGAACGATAACAAAAAAATCATCAGGTACAAAACAAACAAACAATCAATCAAATGGCCTTCTCCGTGATCCGTAACTCGGACCACAACGCCTTCTTGTGATACGTAATTTATACAATTTGTGTTAAGGTAGCATCGTGAGGGAGGATGAAAACCAAAATCGCACCCAAGGACCGCATTCGAAAACAGAAAGAATAAGTCAGGGGCCGTGAAGTCAAACAAAGGAAATAAAGAGAGCTCAGATAATTACGGCTCTGTTGTGCCAATCCTCCTACCCTCAAGCCAATGCCAGTTTGGGCAAACTCCAGGCCCGATCTCCGTGGGAGGCAAAGACGTGAAACGGTTACCATGACACAAAATGGTGACAACCGGCAGTAATAAAAAGGAGGATCAACCATTTTAAAAAGAAAGACTATACAAGTGCCGTAAATCCTGGCCAAACTTGGATTCCGTTCCCGTAGATTCCTTCATCCGTTATTGTAAAGTGTACCCCATTTTGCAATACCCACAGTTTATCCCGTGACTATGTGGTGCCACGTGCAGCAGAACAAAATTCTGAGCGGCTCATCACACACGAGATTAAGCAATAAGAGGTCTGTGACGTGTCCGGCGCTGCACAATCGCTACAACGAAAGGATCAACGTGTGTGTGCCCGATGTCGGGGGGCGTGTGCCAACCGTTGACCCCCATTTATGATGGGGACCAGGCCTTGCAGTGGGTTTCCTTGAATGAGGAATTCCCAGCATCTGTGAATCGTAATCAGTGTGAGCTCAAGTATCTCCCCTTTGTACAAACTGCCCGTTGCTCCCACCGATTGGATGATTTAGTTTGGCCCGCCCATCTTTTCTGCTGCAGTCGCTCGCGGCCAATCAGACAATTGGCTACAGAGAAAGTAAAAGTCACAACAAGGTTTCCATATGTGAACCTACAGAAGGATTATTAATAATCATTTAGGGAGCCATCCGACCCCGCTGACCCCACCTGTCGTCCCACCAGAAATCAACCCCATTTTTCCCATAGGATCAAAGCTTTAGTATCCGCGGTTTCTGTATCAGTGGAATTTTTCAGGAATGTAACTCCCGTGGATAGCGAGCATGGACGGTAGTGGAGGGAACCATACAAGTTTGTAAGGTGTGTAGAAGTACGTGGTCTCTGCCCGCTCCTTCAGGACCCTCACATTAATGGAGCTCCTTACCGGAGCTTCCCACTCATCACTTCCGGTAACACATTTGCCAAGTCCATACATCCCGTTGTGTGAATTCCAAGTTACCAACTCTTCCCGACAGTCACAAAACGCAATCGAAGAAATAGATAGCTTGAGGGTCGGCTTGAAAGATCGTGATGGTGTCTTATGGGATGCTTCGGGAGGTCTAAATGTGCCGAAAACATCAGAATAATTTGGTCAACAACGGGGCCTTTTGATCCAACAAGCCCCACAATCCTGCCCATCGGGTTTCTCTGAACGAAGATGAAGTCCTCCTGCTGCCTTACCTTGGTCATCTGTTCCCTGTGCCCGCTGTTCTCTGCGTGATGAAACTTCCTGATGTTTTCCAGGGCTTTGGGACTCGTTAATATTTTGTAGAGTTTCACAATCGTTCTGCCTAAAGCTGTGACAGCAGGCGAGGATGGAGCAGGAGATGAATGTTGGTCAGGTAGACAAGTGTCATGTTGTGTGGGACCGTGTGGGACTGTGTACTCCCGCGTCCCTTTTGGGGGGGTATGCTCTGCTCCTACTCAGACTGGGGGTCACCAATACAAGCTGGTGGGACAGTCTGCATGACAAAGGGTAAGCAGAAAGGCTCTCAGATTTGTTCACTCCTGATAAGGTCTCATCTTCTCTTTTAGACGCCGTGGCTCAAGGCGCCACTTCTACCACCGTGTCCTCCGACAGCCCAGGTGCTCAGAAGAAAACGGGCATGATGGACCGCATCAAGTCACCCGGAACAGTCCGTCGGCTCTCCTTGAAAATGAAGAAGCTACCCGAGCTGCGCAGGAGGCTCAGTTTACGCTCCTCCAGGACACGGCAAGGCGCCGACACTGGGGATGGCACATCACCGACAAACGCACGCAAAGAGTCTGGAAATGTCATCAGCCGCTACCATCTGGATACCAGCGTCTCGGCCCGGGATCGACCTCACCGGCACAGGGGCTCCTCCAGAAGAGGCAAATCTGCTGGGAAAGGTGGCTACCTGAGCGACGGGGACTCTCCAGAACTCTTAACGAAACATGGTGGGGACGGCGGCAGCACGGAGCAGAATGCCACCAGTAAACCTGACCCAGCCGCGTTCAGGCCATACAGCCTGGCCGATCAGCCGCGCTGTGCCCAGCGGGTGTCTGGCCTCATAAACGTCCATCTCTTTGGTGTGGAGGAGGTCAAGTCTCCCCGGGTGGACTCCAAGGAGGTGTTCTGTGCCATCCAGGTGGATGGGGTGACCAGGGCACGCACCGCCCTTCTGACTTGCAGGGGCTCATTCCTCAGTCTCAACCACACGTTCAACCTGGAGTTGGAGAACGCCCAGCTCCTCAAGTTGGTGGTCTTCTCCTGGGACTCCAGCTCCAGTCGTAATCGAGTCTGCTGCCTGGGGGCTGTGACGATCCCCCCACTTTTCCGAGGTGGGTTGGACTTCTGTGTGTTCTGCTCTGTAGAGATAAGATGGCGCACCCTTGTCTTTGCCAAGCAGAGATGGCAGAGCAAATTCCCAACTTCTAGCTATCCCTTGCCTGAGGCAAGTCTTGGAGAATCTGAAGGCTTTATACTTTGTCAGGGACGTTGATGGCCAGCTGGTGACATTAATATTTCCATTGATATCCCACAGGGTCACGCTCGCAGCAGCTGGCAGTGAAGCTGGAACCTCGCGGGCTCCTCTACGTGAAAATGACCCTGGTAGAACAGTGGGACGCGCCAGCCAGGGTGAGCAACCAGGAGCCCCGTGTCTTTGGGGTGGAGCTGCAGCAGCTGGTGGAGAAAGAGGCCAGCAGGATCAAGGTGCCCCTACTAATACAGAAGAGCGTGGCAGAGATCGAGAAACGGGGACTCAAGGTGGGTGGCGAGGTTTTAACCTGCTTAAAGACATGGAAAGGAGTCGGCCGGAGGATGTCGCCCGCCATTTGCCACCTGCCTGCAGGTTCCCCAGAAGTTTCTGGCAGTGCTGTATCAGCCTTGGCCTAAAGAGTTCCATCCCGTAGGCGCCTCATCATAGCATCCAGAGGATGGGGGGTATGGCTTTTCAAAGGAAGAGGTGGCACATGGTTGCGCAGAGTGGCACCGAGGCAGTTGCCCTAAGGTGTATTACGAGACACCTTGGTGTCTTTGTCCGAGTGTGTAGCCTAGTGTGACCTCAAAGACCCTTCCTGGGGTTGCTTTGTGTTAACAGTGAATGCCAGGCTCTCATGCCAGCTTTTGGACTAACAATGTCTGTGTCCCCGTTTCTTGAGTGGATTATTCCCGGCAGAGTGGCATTTCATTGGTGCCCCACTATCCTGACCACCACACCGGGCTTTGTTCTGTTCAGAGTTTCCACCTTTATATTGGCACTTTGGGTTTGCAGGTCCCCGTCAGCCCAGCAGAGCCGAGGTGTTTCAGGTCACGGCTGGTGTGGGCGCGGGTGTGCCCACCTCGCCCAGTTTAATTCTAGCGCCTTTTGAGGCGTCCGTTTCCGGCTTTAGCCTCTCTAATTAGCACCCAGCGTTCTCTGCAGGACAGCAGGGTGTAAAAATAGGACAAAGTGAAGCCGCCCACCTTCAGTTGTGGCTTCTCCCAAGTGGTCTCGGTGCAGGGAGGTTTAGCAACTGAAACTGTGGAGGGGATTCCAGATGACCCTGAGGAAAAGGAAGCCCCCCTAAAAAGGTCAGAATGAAGTAATGAAAAGAATAGTGTGGGTGAAGAGGGCACTACATTTAAAAGGGGGCTCACAGTGTGCCCTTTACCAAGGAATTTTTCAAGGGACGTTAATGGGGGGTCTTTGCTTTATTCATTGAAAGGATGCCCTTCTATTGTCCTTTAATTCTGCGGCCTTAGCGTTACAGGGGATGGTCAGCAGGTGGCAGCACCACAGCTGGATCTGTGGGGGCGACTAGGTGGCTGGTGATGAGGCGCCATCTGTTGGGGGCTTAGCTGTTCACACCGTGTTGAATGTTCATGCCGACATGTTTGACAGGCTGGAGATGTCCATCCAGGGTGCCTCGACAGTTGGTTTGGGGTCTCCATCACATGCTTCTCTTGTTTCATGGTCCTTGAAGATCTCTCCGATCACTTTGTGTCTTTTGGAAGACCCGAGGTCTCCAGTCATAGCTGGGCAGCTGATTTGGACTGGGAGAGGATGTGGGGTTTGTTCGAGGAGGGGTCCTGCACTGCCCTCCAGGAGTGACAAGTACAAATAACTGGACGTCTCGTTGCAGGTGGTGGGTTTGTACCGACTGTGCGGCTCGGCAGCCGTCAAGAAGGAGCTGCGGGACGCGTTTGAGAGGGACAGCGCGGCCGTCACCCTCTCAGAAGAGCTGTACCCCGATATCAACGTGGTGACAGGTCAGCCCACCCGGGGGTCACTGTGCCCCTTTATCTTCTCTCGCTCTCTCTCTGTGTCCTGAAGTGCTGTATAAAACTGAACTCTCTCCTGCTGCCCCCTGCAGGCATCCTGAAGGATTACCTCCGGGAGCTGCCGTCTCCACTCATCACCAGGACTCTGTATGAGGTGGTCCTGGACGCCATGAACAAGCGGCCCCTGAGGAGCAACTCCAGCATGCGAGACCCCCAGCGCTCCGCACAAACCGTCCAGCTGCTCAACTGCCTGCCTGACCCAGAAAAAGTGAGCATTTTATCTTACCATCTCAAAAAGGGTGGAAGGCAATCAGGGGGGTCAGCATGCTGCCCCTCAAAGTCTGTTCGGCTACTCAGGCCTGAGACCCCCATTTCTGGGTACATTCTTTCATTCCTCTTATTTTTTATCCTAATTGCTTCCACCTTTTAGTGGGTGTGAAAGAGCAGCCCACCCTGTGACACAAGAGGGTCACCAGTCCACTCCAGGTTCTCGTCACATGTACACCTAATGGTGCCAGTTAAACAAACCTGCCCCTCTTTCAGCAGAAAAAACGAGATACTTGGAGAGGAACAGGCAGTCACGGGGGGAGCGGCCATTTCTCGGGACTCCATCTTCTGGGGAGACCCAGGTGACATGGGGGGGGGGGTTTGAAGCCCCCCGCTGTCACCTGAAATCTGTTAATCTGTAGGCAGAGTTACCATCCATGGACTCAGTTGTGCTACACCAGTTAGTAATACGCCAAGGCGCCATGTCAAGAAAAAGAAGTGACAGACTCGGTGGGCTCCTTAGTCAGCTCGCCCGCACACTCACTCGCTCTTTGATATAGCGCCTTTCCTAAAAGCAGAAAGTGACTTAGCACGATCCTTCACTTTCTTTCTGCTCTTTGTTAAGTCGTTGCGATGCTTTAATGCACTCGTTTCCCTTCTTCTGGGTGGGCATCTCCTAATAGAAAAGATCAGAAAATGTTTTACAAGAATTCCTAAATTTCTCTTCTATATAGTGCCTTTCAAAATGGACACCAGAAGATGATTCCGTGCATTCTGTGCAAAGTGTCACACAGGGCTTCGGCCCCCAAGATCCGCATTCCATGTAAGGTGCTGCGGTGCCACCCCTCATCTCCTCCGCATGCCCAGCAGGTGACGGAGAGCTTTACTGTTTCCTTCCCCGGTGCCCACCCTACGCTCGCATTTTGGCTGCCGCCCACTCCTTGGCCGCACTCCAGGGTACAGAATGTGAAGGTCCTTTTTTTGGTATTTTCGCTCATTTTGTTTGCGCACAGTCTGCTTTTCATTATCGACTGCCTCGGGACGGAGGCGCTACCCGGGTCATGGCAGGAAAGACGCCGGCCTCGGTGTCCTGGGAAAGCCGCGTTTTACGTGACCGAGTTAAGAATCCGCGAGCGATGCGCAGACACGCGTTACTCGAGTCGCAGTCTTAAAACCGCCGCGGAGGAGACAGACGGACGGACGCCATAAAGAAGGCGAAGCCAAAGCGCGGTGTAACGGCGCCCTCTTGTGGTAGGCTGGTGGCGCTACGAAATGAACAAGCCGGCTTAGTGAGCAGGAAATGATCAGGAAGAAGATGGTCAAAAGGGAAAGAAATAATTCAGACCATCAGGAACAGCAGTCTAACCGAGAAACACAATAAACCGACCGTCTGAATGGCAAAGAGTTTGAGAAGCACGTCACACGATCGACTTATAAAGACTAAGAACATTAATGACGCGAGAGAACGAAATTAAGAAAGTGAAATTAGAACTTTACTCTTTTAGATTGATGATTATCTTTTATACTAAAGTGAACAAGATCGGCATAAATAAAGAACTACACACACACACCACCAGCTGTGTCATCCACCGAAGCAATCAACATAGACTTCAGCATTAGCTGTTGGAGTGCACCATCTGTTGGAATGTCTTTTGTAATACATGTAGTAATAAAATGCACCACATTTGTCATTCCAACAGTAATATATAAAATGCTGTGCTATATAAATGTATTTTATTATTCGTGTTTCTAATGTTTATTACTGCTTGAACTGACCAATTCCTAATTTCTGACTCACGTATGACTGCAAAGCCCCCAAAGTCTTCTATTGGCCAAACCCCTTAGCTCATCCTTTGTATTTAAACTGCTAATCAGTTATTAGAGAAACCTTTGCCAGTGTGTCAGCCTGGCTCAACCCTGTAATTTTGTTCACTAAAACAAGTAAATGGCTTCCCTTGGACTACAAGATAATTTACTTATAGGCTCCAAGGTGGCAAACAGCCCGGGGTCACCAGCAAGGAGACGGACGGCCTCATCTGAAAGTGGCAGATTAAAAGTCCGGAATCGCCCCGCAGCCAAACTCGCTGTTCTTCTGCCCGTTGGAGTTGGTCCACTCACTGGCGCCCCCTTAACGGCAAACTGTTAGCACGCAGATTGTGTTTCAAGGAAATGAAATGAGGCCTCCGAAAGAAAGCAAAGGCTGCTGGTATTGATGTACGCAGCTCGACCGGATTGGAGGTCGTTACATTGGTATGTCGTCACCCATAATCCAATTTACACACATACCAAAGAAAGACCCCCAAAAAAGTCAAAAAAAAAAAAAGAAATTCTAACAAAATGTGAAAAATCAAGGTGGAGTGCGGACCCCGAAACCCCACGATGAAATCCTGCAAGCCACCAAATCAAAGTCGCAGCAGGTCACGTTGTGGCGTTACGAGCCCCTCAGACTCCATAACTGAGGGGGTCTCCTGGGAATGCCGCATGCCTAAGCCCCCAACACACTCTGGAATGAACGCAGTCTGAGGCTTCACTCCGAATAAAGAAAGCCAAGATAACAAAAGGAAGTTGTCAGCGCACGAGGGTTGGATTTACTAAACAAAATACGTCAACCAATGAAATGTGTCCCAAACGAATGGTGACAGTGACATTTACACCAAATGTTTCACAGCTGTTGACACAGCCATTTGTGCGATACGATTCGTCCATTTAAGTCACGTGACAGTGGCTTGCTGTTGACCCCCGTGTGTGTTTCACAGTGTTGAGTCCACGCTGGAGCTCAAACGGGACCCCCGACTACTGCACGCTCATTGGCTTATCGCTGCCCTCTTGTGGCCAGATGTGCTGGTGCATCGCCTTGTATCTTTACAAGGTTAGAAAGACGGAGAGGAGCACAAGCCGTTGTGCCCATCGCAGCTCGCCAGTCCTTCTCATTTACTTCCTCCAAATCACGTCAAGTCGAGTTCTGATGGTCCCTAAAGTCCTCCTGTCCACCACACTACTTGGTCTCTTCTATGTGTTTGTGGTCCTCTGGGTGAAGATTAGATAGAACTTTACTTGTCCCAAGTCAAGAAGCCCCGGTCACTTTCTTGACTCGCTTCTGTTGCCTCAAAGTCCTCGTGCTTGCATATCACAGCGAGGATGTGCAGCATTGTCATAATGGACCTCAGCTTTGTCTTCATCCTTTCCTCCACCATGACCTCCAGCAGGACCAGAAGACATCCCACACCCGAGCCGGCCTCCTTAATGTGCTCATCACGTAATCCGAGTGACAATGTGGCCGTGTCATCACCTGTCACGTCATGCTCACCTCCATCAGAGAGAAACCTAATCTCAGTGTTGTGGGGTATGGGCACAGTTTGGGGGGTCCCAAAGGGTCTCTGAAGTAGATGAGGTTTGGATTTCCCTCTTTATGTCTCCCGTTTCTCCACATTGTCAGTTAGCTTTGAAGCCCACCACTGATGCCACTTTGTGTTCCTGCTTGATTTCAGTTCTGTCCTCATCCATTTACTTAACTTGGTTTCTTCTGCTCACCCGCAGGCCACACTGACCATGCTGCTGGATCACCTAAGCCTGGTAGCTTCATACAGTGATGCCAACAGGATGACCTCTCAGAACCTGGCGGTGTGCTTTGGGCCAGTCCTGCTCACTCCAGGGCAGGAGCCGGGAGTCCGAAGCTTTGCCCACTGTGAGGAGATCGCCAGTGCAGTGGACTTCAAGCGGCACATCGAAGCCCTGCATTACATGCTGCAGCTCTGGCCACGTAAGTGCCCAAGTCCTTATCTGCCGGTCTTCCGTAGGGGTCCACCAGCCTTCCCCATTGCTTTGGGTGCCACCCAGTGTGTGTGCGTTTGTGTTTGTGAGGACATTGGTGACCATGGCAGGCAGGGCACAGGTCATGGTGGCCTTTTATTCAAGTAAAGGTCTCCTTAACAGGCTGACTAGTGCTTGTGTGAAGGGAAGGGTGGCCTGCTGCAGTCAGTTGGGCATGGTGCCACTCTGGGCCAGACTGGGACCAGCGGAGTGAAGTGGAGATCAGATGAGCAGTGACTGAATCCCCTCCATTCACCACGGAGAAAATAAAGCCATAAAAGCCCACCGAGTCAAAGTAACTGGAATAAGAAAGAAAAATGGAATCTGAGCATCTGGTAACGTGGCGCCTCTCGCCATAGACCGTGCAGCCCTGAGAGAAGGAAGAAAAGAGCAAGCAAACAGAGGAAGACCAAAAAGTGTTTGTATGATGTTGTAGTGATGAGTGGAGACCACTGGGGGGCAGGCTACCCACAATGGGAGACCTTTAGTCTTAAAACTGTGATGGACTGGCGCCCCCTTACTGGGATGCCCAGCGACCCCGCGCTGGATATAATGGAGGGATCACATGGAACTGACCCATGCATGAAGCTGTGGAGCGAGCAGGACCGAGTGACCGTAGCGACCACCGCCGTGTCCTCCTGTACTCTAATTAAAAAACAAAAAAAGCAGAGCAGACAGGCGGGCAGGCGACAAAAACTTCAGCGTCTGAGCCACCAATTAGGAAATTATGGAAGAAAATCATCATCGGGAAAAAAACTGAATAAAATCAGCAAGAAAATATTATTAAAAATAAAAGATCCCGTATTACTGATTAGAACATTTTAGCAAAAAGTTACCACGTCTAGTGTTGTCATTTCCCAATCGACCCAAACCACAGAATCTGAGAAAAATAAGGACGGACGTACATCAAGTTAAGAGTCCTGGGGGTCTCCCAGCACTGACTTTGAGAAGCACTCGCCTGTCCGATCTGTTCGTTCATCATTATATAGTGCCTTACAAAGACATCCGATGACGTATTTATATCCGCCTATTATGCAGAACTACATGTGTTGTCCACAAAATGTCAGAAGTCCACAGCAAGACCACCCGTTGGCAGCCAACTCTTTAATTTGATAAATTAATCGATAATCAGGTTTACATCACACACTCTGCACACGTGCCAATAATGAGCCCCTCAAATGTAATCTTACAGAAAACGTCAGCATTTAGGCTACGATGAAACGAAAATCACCGAAAACAAACCAAACGACCACCGCAGAGAAACCGCCGGCGATTTGAAGACCGGAACAGCTGCTGTTGAAAATAAATAAAAAATACAAGAACATCAAGTCGAAACACCTTCACCCGAGGCAGAAAACAACTGGCAGGCAACGCCACACGGCAACCCCCCAAACCCCAGAAACTATCATGTCCTACCGGGAATTCTTCAGGCACTCCAGGGACCCTCTAAAGCCGCCTTGGGGGACGCGTCTCCCTCCTGGACGGTGCTGCAGCTCGAATTCCTAACGAGATCTGGGAGCCTACAGCGGGGGGCTCCGCTTTTGACACACATATGGTGGGCGCGCGCTTTTCGTGTCTCCGCACACCTTCACCTGACGCCACTCCGCTACGCCCGCCCCGCCCACCGCTCGTTTGCAGACCTGCAGACGTCATCACCTTCACTGCGCAGGTCAGCCCGCGCAGTATGTGACGTGAAAGCCATTGACGGCCGTGGCATTGACTGTAGCGCGTTCCCGCTGTCTGTCTATTGGTTATATAGCGCCTTTCACATCTATCTATCTATCTATCTATCTATCTATCTATCTTTCATGCCATTCCTATTTATCCACGTGCCTATCTAGTGCCCTTCACATTTATCTCCATTTCTCTATCATATGGCACCTTTTATATCAGCGCAGGTATGTCACATAGCAGCCTATTCTCATCTCTTTGTGCCACTGGTGGTCCAAGTGGTCTTTTTTGGGGGTGTTTTCTGTCATCCATATTGCGGTCCTTTGACTCTTCCACCCTTGCCTGTCGGGACCCTCTGTTTGCCCACCTGCCCACAGCGCAGGTTTTCCAGTTTTGCGCCCCCTGGGTTTTTCATTTTCATTGTAATTTCCGATCAGGCCTACTGGCGCCCTCTTTTGTTGCAGGTGCATATTGCAGTCCCACAGTGTGTTTTCTCTCTCATCGGCTCCCCCTATGAGGGCATATAGCGCCTTCTCAAGGCTGACCTTCAGGCTCGTCCCTCGAGTCGCCAGAGTCTGAGAAGCCTCTGCTTTTAAAGAAGCCTTAAGGAAAACAAGCAGTGAAGGTGGAGAGTAAAAGAAGAGGAAAAAATCAATAAGACGCGGAGCCAAACAACAAAAGGAGGAATCCATAATGAGCTCGAGGGATCAACCGTAAAAATGTGAATATGGAGGAAAACAACAAAGAAGGAGCTGGAAAAACAAAAGGACTCCGACTATTTTCATCGTTTTGGATAGGAACCATTAGCTAGTATGTGAATACAGTGTCTTTCAAACATATTATCAGCTTTGTGATGGCACCGTTAGAAGCCTGAAGGGCCCTCATAAATGCCAGTTGTTTCCGCATTGTTTATACTGTAGCAAGTTTCAGAGTTAACGCTAACAGAAAAGGCCTTCATTAGCCAAACCAATGAATGAGACCTCAGGACGGACATTCACACCGCAAACGAACAACTGATGTCCCGCTGCGGACTCGCCTACGACAGTTTTATAATGCGCACCCTCAAAAGGTGTAATGAGGAGATAGGCGCGCATGCGTAAGAACCGCCCTTTAATTTGTGCTGAGGTAAAGTTTAAGAGTGAAAACTTAAATCGTGAAAAACTCTCATGACGTGCTTTAGGGTTTAGTTACCATGATGCCAACTTGACTTCAAGGTGGTCGATGACGCTGCCCTCTGTCGTCACTATAGCACCGTGCAGTAGCGTTCACTTCAAATAGCAGGTCCTAATTGTGCTACTTACGTCTTTACACACTGGGCTTCCCACGCGTCATGTTCTCGATCAGAATGTGGCCACAGGATACTGAGCCCCTCCAGCATGAGCAGGACTTTCTGGAGAGCGCCATATAAAGTATATAAAATAGCTGGCCTCACAAGCAGCAGTCGTCCGTTTAATATGCCCGGCATCCTTTTCTTTCACGCTACTTTAAACATAAAAAATAAAAAAGTCTGGCATTTCAAAATCCACGGCAGTGCGCAGTGTAACCAGAAGGTGGCAGCAGCGCACCACATTGGGCTCCAGGCTGAATCGGCGAAAGGCCGTTGGCGTCTTGTAGCAGCGGCCACTAGCGGCCAGACCAGTCTTCATTTTCTTTCTTTCTTTCTTTCTTTCTTTCTTTCTTTCTTTCTTTCTTTCTTTCTTTCTTTCTTTCTTTCTTTTTGTTTCAAACATTTTCCATTTTGTTCCCACAGTGTCGATTAAGGCAGTCCTCCTTTTAAATAACAGGGTCAAAATATGGACACCTATGAAGCTTGATTTAACAGCATAGGGCACAAAGCAAAACCCGGCAGTAGGGAGCAGTAGACGGTTATTTGGTGAGAGGTCTGTTGATGATATAGCGCCTTTCACTTTAATACAATAACAGTACGTGTATTGAGAAAGCAAAGGAGTGAGCAGTAAGTAAGGTCATGGAGACAGTATGGAGTGGAGCTTGAACTTGACTGGTGTGGTCAGCCGTCCTTCTGTAACCCAGGGGTCTATGCACAGTCACTCAATCCAGATTCAGCCATCCATCCACCTTCATCGGATCACAAGCCTCAGACTGCCCCTGCCATGGAGGTCAGTTTCAGGATCGAAGAGCCCCTCTTGAAGTACTGCTGATGTGTTTTTGGTGGTTACTCTTCGGTGTTTAGGGGGTACACTGCAGTGTCCCGGCAGGAAGCTCCCCAAAGTACTCTTAATCCTAATTCTTGAACAATTGTATTCCCGGAACCACTTATATAGTGCCTTTCACAGAAAAAACCTTGAAAGGAGCAAAATCACATGTGGCTTCAAAGTGGGCCGTTGTTGGACAGGTGCCCCCTTGTGGTGATGTGGTAAATTTGGAGGTGCTGTATAGTGCCTTTCACTTTCGGGGGCCTGTTCACTGGCCCGCTCTTCTTTCTTCAAGGTCTGCCAGCGAGCCCACCTGTTAGTGTCCATTCCTGTGCACTCTTCTCACCTTCCTTCTCTCTTTCTCTCCCTGGCAGTTCCTCGAAGTTCCCACCTGGTCCCCCGGGCAGAGTCCCCACGCCGTCTTCAGAGGCCGGTGCTGCATCTTGACCTGTCAAAGGCCCCAGTGGTGTCCCGGAGAGGAAAGGGTCGCGTCGAAAGCCCACCTTGTAACCGCTACGCTGGCGACTGGAGCGTCTGTGGGAGGGACATCTTGGCCAGGCCCGAGGTGGACTACGACGAGGTGGCAGGAACCGACAGTGATGAGGAGGAGGGGAGGAAGAGCGGCCGCCCTGCACAGCCGAGCCTGTGGAGCCCACCGGCCACCCTCTATGTGGATGACTTCCCTCTGGACCCCAAAGATGTGGACATTGAGGCCCCGTTCACCACCAGGCTGAGCCTGAAAGACTTCGACAAGCTGATCTCTGACCTCGAACGGGAGCTTGGCAAGCAGATCAACATCTGCCTATGAGGCTGGACTGACGTCAGCTGTTCTAGTGCCAAATGAGCATGACCAGTGTGGCAGAACTAGAAGATGAAGAACCCAATGCAATGGAGACCACAGGTCGGCCTCACGCTGCCTCTGCAATGTGCATTCCTGTTAACTGGGCACCCGACTCTTGTGGCGTAACATATAGGGGGGCACCTGCCATTTAGGAGAGCCCAGGGTCAGAGTATTCTGGATGGAAGCCATAGGCCTACAGAGAAGGGATAGAAGTGAGCGTTCTTGATCGGGACCACCCACCACTGTGTGTCACTGACCGCAGCAGACCCCAATAGAGCACCTTTTACACCACCTCGGACTTACAGACTTGGGGATGCAGACTGGGGGTCTTATGCCCAAAACTCCAGGTGGGCCCTCCACTGAAATCTGCCAAGCAGCAGTCTGGCATCTGTGTGAGGTTAACCAGAGCCAGGTGGGCTAAATTAAACAAAGAGCCCCCATTGATCAGACCTTCCAGGGTCCTCTTAGGACAACGTGACCCCCCCGCCCCCCAACATAGCCATCCAAAGCTGCCCGGCACTTTGGGTCAATTCTGCTAAGTCAGGACGCTCACAAGAAGACGGCAGGCTGCTCCTGGCCAGTGTCCACCCGCCATTCTTTATGATAACGGCCGTGTTCTAATTCGATAAAATGAATTAGTGAGACGGCGGCATTAAAATTTGTGAGCCGCGATCTTCGCCGCGCTGCGGTTTGCTACAAATCTCCCTTAATGAGATTACTTGAAAAGAAGGCAAAGAGGAGCTGGGCATCCGGACAGCTGGTGATGTATAGTCCAGGCGCCAGGCAGATGAGAGAGTGGCGTGGGGGCGGCAGCTCCAGTCAGAATGAGAACATCAGCGCCCTCTGGTGCTGTCGGGTGGTGGAGGTGACCTGTACCCGTACGTGGTGGCATGGTGGGCTGCTATAAAATGCGGGTCCCGCTGCACGCGCCTTTCCAGCAGCCAGCAGTTGAGTTTCTGGCCTTGCTGGTCTCCGTCCAGACAGCAGCTGAGTCACAGTTGTGCCCTAAAGGCTTCAGTCCGCCAGCCACTCATTAAAAGACCAAAACCGACCAATCACGGTGCAGTCTCCTGCAGGAAAGCTGAGACTGGCCAATTAGATTTGAGCCTCTTAACAGTGGGGGTGTGAAGGACAGTGCAGAATAGCCCCCGAGCCCTGGAGACCACCCGTCCCACTTTTGTGCATTTGAGTGGGATGCTGCCCCCTAGAGGCGAGTCTGTTCTTCTTTAGCTCTCCAAATGTATGTTCCTCTCCTGACTCCACCCCCCGACTCCACCCCCTAGGTTGGGTCTTAGCTGAATAGCATAAACCACGCCCCCACTCACCCCCGCTGATTAGAATAAGCCACACCCCCATCCCCTCTGCCATACTCCTGCACAGACTCAATATCTTTGCACTTTTTGAACGGATGCTTCAATTTTGTATTTTTGTTTTCTGCACACGGTACAAGTTAAAGAATTTATTTAAATTATTATTCTTTTTTATGATTTTTGTATATTAATTGTCAACACTCACCTCTATGTATACATGTACATGTCAGGCCCAATAAAGAAATAATAACTGAGAAAATGACGCAGCAGTGCCTCCTGCTGGTCCCACTGAATTGACTTTCAGGCAGCAACTGGGGCGCCTTGTCTGCCGTTTCCGTCTTGTTTTATTTTTTTTTTTGTTCCTTCCTATCTGACGGTGGTTCTCAGTGGGTGGAGCTAAACGGGACTCTGCCCTTACCGTTTGGTTTGAGTGGATTTGTACCCGTCACCATGACGACTTGTCTTGACCCGAGAGTCTCTGGATGAGTAAATGATACCAGAGTCAAAGTCAGAAGTGGGCAACAACACGGGTACAAGGCAAACTGCCAGGCAGCAAGGACAGGGAGTGCAATCTGAAATATGGGAAGGAGGAGCCCAGGGGTCGTGAGGGAGGCGGGGCCAGCAAAGCCTCAAGTGGGCATGCTCCTTACTGTTGCTTGGCAACAACTGAGGTGTGACAAAAACAACAAAGGCATCACATGGCATCATATCCGAACCCCAAGTGGTGCCAGGCTGCCACCCTGTGGTCCAGCTGCAGAGTGTGTGCAAGTGTCACTGGGGGTCCCTCACTCCATTAAGATGCCCAGACATAAACTCCTGAGAAATTCAAATGTGTTTTGAGGTCCTCTTCAAAAGGGCTGTTCAGATTTGTGTCCTTCTCAGTGTTGGGTGTCTCCACTGCTCGCCACTTGGTGCCGTGTGGCACAGGTTGGCAAGCTCAGGTAGTTCACTTTAAGCCCAGTAGAGCCTCAGCACTAATGTTTATGGATGCCGACAGATCACAGTTCACATCACTGATGGATGCCATGACCCCTCGAAATGCATTCCACCTACTTGTGCTATTGTGACAAGGAAGCTGACGAGAAAGCCAGAGGTCCACGTGAAGCCAAAAGGACTATTCATGCATTACAATGACCCCCACAGACCAGAAAACGTGATGTCTTCAAGATCTCCGCCCGTCTCCCTCCCAGGATTGCAGGAGTGACTTTGGCAGTATGGGGGGCTGTGATGTTATGCTATCTGAACACAGCTCTCAGACAATACCGAGGCCAAGACCACAGGGGGCATCTCCTCTGTGAGAACAAATGGGGCGACTCCTTCAGGAGTCATAGTGAGGCAGCACAATAAGGGGGTCTGGTCCTGCACGGCCTGTCAGCCTCAAGTGCCAACTAGATGCTGTGCTGGGCATCCTGGACATGCCTGACCTCAGTAGGGACACAGGAAGAGGCCAAGTGGACTTGGACTTTTCCAGCAGAGGAGGACTTGGTCTGCTGACAGGAAACTCCACCTACGCGCTGACATGTGAGTTGGGCACCAGAGGAGCTCAAGAGCCTGGCATCACTTCAAACAAAGCAGGTGATATCTCAGACAAGGGGGGGTTTGGGTTGCGCCACAGGAGCAGAAGAACATGAAAAACAGTAAAGAATGCAGTCAAGAACTGTCAAGCTACAGTGCCAATGGGAAAATGGCCAGGGTTCAAATCTCGGAAATTTCAAATTTGGAAAAAAGGGCAAAATGGAGGAAGAGGTGCAATGGTGACGGTGAGAGGAAGGGGGCGCTGCGTCACACCCTCCCATTACGTGACTGCCATATAACAGTAGTGTTGTCTAGAGGGCGGGGTCAGGGGCGGGTACTAAAAAGAAGGAGGGGCGAGAGGCGGGGCCAAAGATGTCCTTGGGGTATTTACACTGCTGCACAGCCCTGGCTTTATCACTAACGTGGACTTGATGGGGAATGAAAGGACAAGGGGGCTTCTATGCCCAGAGATGTACTCCTCATGTGTGTTTGCACCTAGAAGTCATTTCTCATAAGGCATGACATCCCATTTTCAGCTACAGCACTTTCCATTTTTCACCTCAAGTGGAGGTAACACATGTGTACCATCTATACATTCAGGTGGCCCGACTACCTAAGTGGGGCATCTGGCTTGTTTGTCCACCTGGTGTACTGTAGACCCCCAGCTCCGAGCTGCTAAAGTTGTGGTGGAGATCTCATTGTAGACTCTGAGGTTCACACGGTACTCCTGGTGGCTCCAGTACACACTTCACTCCAGTCGTAACTCAAATGCCCAAACACACACTCTTAGGTCACCAAATTGTAATTCTGGGGGCAGGCTTTGGAGGAGGAGTGGAGACATCTTGAACCTCGGACCCCCAGCAGACGGATACGGCAGAGAAAGGAATTCCATTCACTTCAGTTTACTGCTGTCTCATAGCCTCTGGTGTGCCTTGTGGAGACACTGCCCTCTAGGGGGCGCCCTTCTGCAGACTGGCAGGCCCGCCTTGTCAGCCACGTGCCTCCTCCGCAGCTTGGAGCTGTCAAGTGGGCTTGGGGGGTCCATTATGAAACATTTCGAGTGTGACTGACGAGTCAGGGCCACTTGAAAGAGCTTTCACATGATGGCAGCCGTCGGAAATGCGGTGTGCTTTTCAAAGTGCAGCTGCGGCATTTCATTCCCTTAATCTACTTCATGTGCCCTAATGAGGGTTTTGGAAATCTGCAGCGTTTTCACAATTTTTTCTTTTTCTTTTTTGTCATCCATTGCCATCTGTGGAGATCTTCCTGCTTCATGATATTAACCCCTCGTGCCCTAAAGTGGCACAGTCAACCAAAACTGGCAGACTCTGACAATATGAGGTGTGCAAGGTGGCCAGGGTCCATGCCCAGCTGGGACACCCCTGCACTGTATCTTCAGGAGGAGCAGACCTGGACGATGCAATACCTCCCCCTGGACGCTAGATGGCTGCCCCCCTGGGTTGGAGAGGTGCCTCAGGTTAACACAGGGCTCCATGGGAATTGGAGTTGGGTGCAGCCCTGTTGGGTCCCGCAGGCACCGCCAGGGGGCACTGCAGCTGGGACTCCGGAGCCCCTATGGACAACATATTCACCACACCCGGAAATGCAGCGGGAACACAGCAATCAAGCACCTGGAGCACTTCGGGGTGAACTATAAAAGGGGCCAGCGGCCACCACTCATGGAGCCAGAATCAGGAGGAGGAGGAGGAGGACAAGGTGGCCAGGGAAGAGTGGTGGAGGAAGAGAAAGAGTGCCAGATTGTGTGTGTTGGTGCTTGGGACTGTGCATTGCCTGTGGGACACGGGAAAGAGAAAAATAAATATTACTTTTATTGTACACGTGTCTCAGTGTGAATCTGGGTCGGGTCGGGCGCCTATAGAGCGCCTTATTCACACAGGGTGAAATGAACATTTGGCCACAAACTTTGAATCATGACGTCATGAATGGGCTGTACATCAATATATCTTATATTGTGCTTATCTATCTATCTATCTATCTATCTATTATATAGTGCCTTTCACTCTATTTATCTATCTATCTATTATATAGTGCCTTTCATCTATCTATCTATCTATCTATTATATAGTGCCTTTCTATCTATCTATCTATCTATCTATCTATCTATCTATCTATTATATAGTGCCTTTCACTCTATCTATCTATCTATCTATTATATAGTGCCTTTCTATCTATCTATCTATCTATTATATAGTGCCTTTCTATCTATCTATCTATCTATCTATTATATAGTGCCTTTCTATCTATCTATCTATCTATCTATCTATCTATCTATCTATCTGAGTTCCATCTCAAATGCAGTTCCTTTAAATGCCATTGGTCCAACTGTCTATTTATTATATACAGGGGGTCCTCAGGTTACGACACGGTTCCGTTCCTACAACAGTGATGTAACCCGAATTTTGGTGTAAGTCGAAACACACCCTAGCCTAAACTTACCCATCCTAACACATTTGCAAAATCATAATCTAGAACATAAAAACACAACTAAGCCACAGAAAAAGGAAAATTACATAAATATACTGTACTGTGCTAACAGAAAAAATCAGTGAAAAAAAATACCTTCCTTCCTTCTCACGTTTCGATTTGTTTAAGTTTTTATGGGAGTGAGCGTTGTAAACTCGAAACGTTGTATGTCGAAATGTTGTAACCCGAGGACCCCCTGTAGTACCTTTCATCCATCTCTGTGTGGCTTTCCCGTCTCTATGATATACAGTAGCTAGTACCTCAGCATTTCTCAACCTTTAAGTATTTGCGACCCGAGTTTTCATAACAGTTTTAATTGTGCCCTCTAACATTTTTTTGAAATGTAGATGCATATTTTATTATACCTACTTAACTTTTATCGACATTTATCTAACTCTATATGTATTGTTCTAGTATCAGAATGTAGTTTAAGTTAATTTGTTTTGGTTTCAACAGATGTTTTTTTCATATTTTTGATTCTTGTTTTCTTTTTTCACATCTTCGCGCCCCCCTTTTTGTTACTTCGCGCCCCACAGGTTGAGAACCACAGAAGTACCTCTCTTAACGGTCTATGCTCATAGCTGCCGCTAGAGGGCCGCAGTGGTCCGTCTCGTTCACACACGTGGGTGGGCGGAGCTCCTACAAACGACGGCGCGCAGCTCGCCGCCCTCGTCGTTCTAAGCAAGGCGCGCGCTCGAGGCCCAAGCACATACATGACTGCGTACACACGAGCGGGCCCAGGACTGCACACCACGAGAATGCTGATTCATTTCTTACTGTCGGCTAAATGAAGCCGCGCTCTGCATGGATACAACTCCACCCTGGCCATATATAAAAATAAGGATTTTACGATTGGTTGCATTTATTTAAAAGACAAGCAGGTCTCACGGCTTAAAGGCGAACGCGTACAAAAGCACTTGCAGCAAGCACTGGTTTTGGGTACACGCGCACACTCATGCTTGATGCCTCAGGTCTGCATGCAGTTCCAGTCAGTCCTCACACACACACACACACACACACACACACTCTGAGTGGCTGCCCGTTCACCCAAGTGCTTACCTTGACACCCGGAGAAACGTGTACAGATGTGCACGCGCACCCTCATTTGTATATTCTCATCCACACGTTCATGCACAGAGGCACGCACACGCGCGCGCACCAGCACGCACGCCCACGCATAGAATTGTCCGTTAATCACCGCAGAACGTGATAAAGCAGCGCGTGGACCGCAGAGCAGCGCCGGCCATGCAGTTTCAGGTCCCCCGTTTCGGAGCGCAGGACGAGTGATGGAGGAGAGGAGATGGAAACGCGCGGTTTCTTTGGGTTTTCTGAGAGAAAGACAATAGTCGGGGTCTGAGCAACAAAGTCCGACGTCCTTGTGCGAGGAAGGCAGACTGAAAAAAGCGGGGGCTGCTTGAATAAGAGCGGAGACGGAGGCAGGACAGACAGACAGACACGTTTGTTACTCTCCTATAAGGCTATGTAATCATATTCACCTTGAAAGTCACTATAAAATCAAAAAGAACGAGTGACTCTGTTCCTGAGAGGGCCTGGCACTTAGCCCGGTGCAGAGTGGCCAGCGGCGGAGACTGCAGTACAAGTCCAGTACAACGGATTGCATCTGCCCATCCATCCATAACTTCTCACTTAGCACCAAGGGAGACGGAGCCTTTCACCTGAGATACCCTGACATTGCCCACTACCTGGACACACGCTTGATGATAAAAAGGGCCACATAGAAGTGAAGTCAGCCAGTAAGGTGATCCACCTGAGAAGATGACGAGTTACCAAAGGCACTCAGTGAAACTGAGGTGACCTCATAAGGTGTGCTTGATGATATCGTGACGCTCCTGGTGCCAGTGCCAATGCCGAAGGGCACTGTATAGATCTGAGGTCGACTAATAATAATGTGATCTTGTTGATGCTCTTGGTATTCTTGACAGTGGTGTCTGTTGTGAAAGGCACTATATAAAATGGCGGGCACCTAATAACATCATGATCTTGTCGACACGGTTAGTTCTTTTGACAGTAGTACTGTTAGAAAAGGTGCCACATAAAATGGTCTTTGTGATGATAATGCAAACCTCATGGTGCCAGTGCGAATCATAAACGGCGCCATATAAAGCACATTACATCTTAAGTACTTCCTGATGGCAGAGTGATTCTCCTGGTCCAGTGCTGATTATAAAAGGCGCTATATAACCAGACCGGCTAATGAGGAGTTTGTGATGTCACTGTGAAGACTCCTGTGCCAGTCCGGTAGCTAAAGAGAGCAGGTGACCAACTGAGCGCCCTGAGGCTGTCGCCAGTGCTGTTGTCTTTCTATGCACAATGAAATACGCTCTGAAGAAAAGAATCTCGGAGTTCATCTTCTCCGACTATAAAGGACACATTAAATTCAAAGACAGTGACAGACCCTGACAGCAAACCCTCCAAACATCGACTCTTCTCAGCACATCCACACTCACATTTTAGACGTTCAGTCCTTCCAAGTCATGGAGGTGTCGCCAGTTGATCCAAAGTGATGAGTGAGAACCACAAGTGGCAGACAGGGGGCGCTGTTTAATACAGGGGGCTGGGGAGAGCCACTAAGGCTGTGGTGGTGGTGGCACTGAAGGGGGCGCTGTCACCTTCTCCTGGCTGATTTGTCTTTGGGAATCAGCACTGCATATGTCACGTGACGGCGACGTGCTTGAACGGAGGGGCACAGAGACAGTAAAGAGGGACGGGCAAGGCCTGGCATGAAGTGAAATATTAATTAGAAAATCACACTGGATTAAAGGAGGCAGAACGCAAGGCACCATCTTCACACTTGGAAGGAAACCAAGTGGTAATGAGACACTTAATTACGGTCTTGGTATGCAGGAACACAGACGGAGCCTCTCTCGCACTCACTGCCTTGACACCCAGCTTATGCCATCTGTCCCAGTGCCTGTCCTGTCCTTGACTACTCCTGATGGAAGAGTGTGACGCTGGCATCCCTGCATCTCATGAACCAGCACCCGTCTTGAGATGTGATGCCCTCAGCTGTTGAGACTTGGTCAAAATGCTGTGCTGAGAGGCCTGTGAAAAGACCCACAAGAAACAGGCCAGAATCCTAATAGGCCTACCCCAAAATAAAGCTCAACCCAGTGGAGCCCGACCCTAGGAAACTGGGAGGCTTCAGGCCTGTCTAGGCCTCAAAATGGAGAAACGGCTTTTAAAGTTCAAAAATATGTGGACTTGGGCCTTCAAAGGTCTCTAGATGACAAAAGAGCAGCAGAAAGTCACAGCCTAACATATAAAGGACAAATGGCTTTATCACTGTTGGACTTGCTTCCTTTGGCCACTTTGAGGACATGGCATCTGTCAGACCGCAGGGATGGAGTGGTCCTGATGTGTGGCCAGAGGTGCAGAATGGACCACATCAGTCTCCCAACTCGAGGAGACACAGTTCAAAGCCCCGACCGACTTATCGACTTTGTAGAGCTTATGTGTTCTTCCCATAAGGGTAAGTTATTTGGTGACTCCATGACTGAGTGGGCGCAAGGGTGCCCATTGATGGAAATGGTGCCCCAGCAAAGGTTGGCTCCTGCTCTGCACCTAATGCACCAGCGCAGCAGCTGGACTTGGTGAGTTCAACAAATGACCAGTAAGCGCTCACCACTAGGTGGCAGAGCTGAGGCGACCACCCTCTAAAAGGTGAAATCCAGAAGGTTGGCGCTGATGTCAGGTGCCCAGGACATGTCAGTCCAAGAAATGTGTTGTTGACCTATGTGCCAGCCATCGCTCTGCCATCAGAGGCTCACCTATAATTCAGTTATGGCTGCAGCAGCTACTGACATTGCGAGGTTAACAGAGCGCTCTGTTTGTTGGGTAGAAACACGAGTCAGACAGCCCACCGCTGAGCTGTGATGCTAATTGTGCTGCAAAAAAAAGAAACGAGACAAAGGAGGACGCGGCAGGTAAGCCCTTCAGAGCTGCAAATTTGGGACGCGTACAGGAAACACTTCAAGTGCAGAAAAGCGCAATTCGTGGCTATCACTTGTCACATTGGAAATGTCACCGGAGATGAGCGTTTTGTCCCTGATTGGACTTCAGTGTTCGTGTCCACCTCTCCAGATCTGAAAGTTCAGACCCCAGTTGGACTGTGGTGGACACAAGGCAGGGGCACTTGGACTTGATTGACGCTTGTTAGTTTGTGATGTCACTGACACTTGTCACTTTATAATGGGCCAGGCTGACTAATAAAAGGAAGGGTCACTTTGATGACTCTCATTTGTCAGCTTATGAGAGGGCGGAGTCACTCTGGCATGACTGACATTTGTCTGTTTGTGATGGGCGGAGTCACTCTGGCATGACTGACATTTGTCTGTTTGTGATGGGCGGAGTCACTGTGACATGACCCTCAGACACCTTGAAATGCTCTGTCAGATGTGATCGATGCCACATGGCGCTATATAAAATAAAGACTGACAGAGTATGTCCATCTATTGCCCTTCTCTCTGCTGAAGCTGGTACTACTGGTGGTCATTGAGAGCTCTGGAGATGCCCCCGAGTTTGATCACATTGGCTGCTGGGCTGTCAGGGTGTCGGTCAGCTGATCAGTCATATCCCCCTATTCTGGGCACATCTCCTCAGGTTCTTCCAGCTGTGTAGATGGTGGATGTGTCCCATGCACCATTCAGATGCTGTACCCCTCTGTCCTCAGCCCTTTACCCCTTCAATTTTGCCCACAGAGACTCTAAAACCACAGTGTCATGCTGGGCTGCCCAGACCCCTGGCATTGCCCACATGGGTCACTTCTTTGGAGACACTGGAGGTGAAGGACCAAACGTTTAAAACTCCTTTGCTGGAGAGTCTTCATCTCTGCTACTCTGCTCCCAGTTGTCTCTTTCTCTCACCTTCTGAGCACTAGGGGGCAGTGCATCCTCAGATTCCTTCATGTTTCACACTCACCTGAACACCACAAAAACAAAAAGAAAGAAAGAAAGAAGAGAAGAGAGGAGAAGACAGGGACAGTCGCCCAAATAAACACCTTAGGAATTGGCTGAATTTTGGAAGGAGTTCATTAAATTAGAGCTTGGCATCTGCTCTTGTTCTCCTTAGTTGATAAAATCAATAAAGAGTGAAGCAGCCTCGTTCTGCAGGGCCACCTGCACCCGGCCGTTTCCAAGGCAACTAAAAAGCAGCCACTTTCCGATGTTAAATGAATGGTAAATAAATAAACGGGGGTCTCAGAGCGCCTTTGCCCAGAGCTCCTGCCCAGTTTGATTTGGATGGCCTGGCATGCGGTCAGAGAGAATGTGCAGTGTGAGGCCCGCCGGTGCCAGGAGTCCATCTTTATTGACCGCTGGCAAACTAGCAGAGTGACAGGCAGCGCTTGTCATGGGGGGCACTGCAGTGCTGACCACAGCATCAAAGACATTCAAAAATCTGTCTGGGAGAAGCCAGAGTGAGACTGCAAGGAGGTGGCGATGGTGGCCTGAGATGATCAGGGGACTTTGAGGCCATGTTTTCAAAATGGCCTTTGGGGGCCTTTAAAACCATACCCATGGAGATGGACCACTAACTAACACTGCAGTCCCATCACACCCAAGGACATGAACTTGGGTCCTCACCCCACACATTCGGACCCCGATCAGTGCAAACAAGCAACTAGCGTCAGACTGCGGGGGTCTCCTTTGTCCACTCAATCAGCTTGAGCTCTTTTATAGAGGTGAGCATCGAGGTCCTGGTCCTGGGCATCTTCAGATGGGGCCATCTCAGGAAAGGGCACTCGAGTTGTGGTCCTGGGCATCTAGGTGTAGACTGGAGGGGTGCAGTCCTGAGGTTGAGACCATGTCACTTCAGTGGTCACATCAGGCCAAGGATCCCCAGGGCAAGCACCAAATCACCAGGTTTAACCTGGTGGGACCAAAAAGGTGCATCAAGGATGTGGACATGGAGATCCCAGAGCAGGCAGTTTAAAACAGTAGGGCAGCACACAGCAAAATGGCCAGAGATAAACGAGGTCTTAGGGTCTGGGAGGTGACCTAAGTGGTCTTGAAGCAAAAGAGTTTAGATGAGCAGTGGTGGGCAAGAAAATTTCTGGTGGGGTCACACAGACCTGTGAGAGAGAGAGAGAGAGAGAACAGAAGAGGCGGAGTCTATGTGTGTGTGTGCGAGAGAGAGAGAAATGGGGTCAGAAGGGCAGAACCTACCGAGAGAGAGAGATTGGAGGGGTGGGAAGGGGCGGAGCCTATCAGAGAGAGAGAGAGAATGATGAAGCACCTAAGGAGTCCTCCGCTTAAATCAGGTGGTCTCATTGGTGTAGCCAGAGCTGTGGATTCTGGGTTTGAATCCCCCCTTAGACATATTTTAGGACAGCGCCAATCGAATTCTGACTCATGTGCAATGCCCTGATTGGCATGAGTATGTGGCCGCCAGCGAGTCTGGAAAAGGATCCTGGCCTGGATCAGCTCACACAGTTGTGGATATTGAAGTCCGATGGTGTGGCCTCGGACCCCAAGTGAGTGGTCAATCAGAGCAGGAGGTGTGAATGTGTAGGCTGTGGACACGGCTCAGGAAATATCTTTGGAGCTGCATGGAAAGAGCCATAAAATGTCGGAGTGGTGGCAGCTGAGGAAGGAGACAACCTCCAGCATGTGAGGCCTCAGCGGTCAGCGACTGTGTGTGACAACAGATTAGGCTATCAGGGTCAGCGTTGATAAAATGTCAGCCCAAAAAAAGCAAAACTCAAAGACGTAAAGAGAGAACAGCAGGAAGTCGTACCAAACGCACCCCGAGAAGGCACCGTAACTCGTACTGTTTAGCGCCACAATCTCAGATACATAAAACACACA
Source organism: Polypterus senegalus (assembly GCF_016835505.1). NCBI lineage: Eukaryota > Metazoa > Chordata > Cladistia > Polypteriformes > Polypteridae > Polypterus > Polypterus senegalus. The sequence goes on from NC_053165.1 coordinate 77,746,091, forward strand.
GCACCGGCTATTTAGAGTGTCACACTGATGACACCGCGATTGTGATGACATCACAATGTGTGAGCCCCACCCCCAACAATCACGAACGCATTGTAGCAACTATTCCATAAAATGACGGCGCACACTGGGAAATCAAAATGGCCTCTTGAGGGCTAAATATTTACATAATTGCAGAAGCTCGATATGAAGACTATCAGCGCACCTACATGATGTCTGATGAACAAAACCTTCATAAATAAAAAGAAACATACAGAAAAATAAAAAATGTCGCCAAAGTATTACCAACACCAAGACTAAGACAGCGAGTGACATACACATCCTTAGCAGATGGCATCTGGGCACCAGTCACATTCTGTGCCACCCTCTCCAGTGCTTTATCCTCTTGAGCCGAGTTGGTGCCATGCTGGGATGAAAGGTTGAGGATACATGGGAGCCGCCATCGGACATCTGAGGAGGTAGAAAGGTTGGCGAGCCTTCTTGACAAGAGCGGAGATGACATGTGCCCACTTCAGTTCATGAAGAAACAAACGTAAAGCTGCTCAGCCCCTCAACAGCCAGCATCCCCTCTGATGGCGACGTCCATGTAGTTAATGGAAAGGCACCACTGGTGAGGGGACCTTGAGGACACGAGTCCTGGAGTCTGGATAGACCACTAACTGTGCTAGTGAGAAGCATGTGAGGCAGAACTCTGGAGAACGTGGAGAAAACCAGTCTGGACCCTCAATGTCATCCTGGTGGTCTTACAGCAGGACACTGTAGAGCACAGGCTTGCCGAGCTTGTCTTCCTCATCTGGGATGTGGGCCTTGAAGTAATTTAGGAAACAAGACCACCATGAAATAATGTAAGACACGAGAACTGAAGGCATCTGACAACCCACCACATTATGAGGCGCAAGCCCATTAGGAGGCTCCTGCAATAACCCCCTGGGACTCAGGCCTCCAGACATTGGAGGAGATCTGAGATGTGAGGCTGCAGAACTGGGGGCAGGATGGTGGTGGCCTGAGACCTGTGCCATCGGACCAGCAGGGCCTTCCTGGTCAGTGTAGACTCCTCAGGCTTCCTCTATTACAGGTTTTCTTCTCCTTCTCCACATGTGTGGTCTGAACGGCATGCCAATGAGCTCTGAGGAGAGCATCGGCGAGGATGACTGCCGAAACGCGAGGGACTCCCTGGGCTTGTCGGTCCGCGCGGGCAGAATGACAATGAGACGGCGGCGGCGACGGCTGGTGCTGCTTAGCGGGGTGAAGGAACGTCGGGCAGGCTGCAAATGAGCCCGTGAGCCCGACTCGCTTTGATTAGACTAATCAGACGCCGCTGTTACCGCCCAAAATAGCAGCAGCGCCTTTATAATCAGCTATGCAAATTCTGGTGATTAATTGTGTGCTAATAGGCGAGTTAATGCGGTTATGTCATCCCTCATCATGAGTGAACTTGGCCCTCTCCCTGGCACACCTGAGGAGTCCTCACGTGCGCCGCCTTTTCTTTCTTTTTGCTTTTCTGGCAATGTGTTTTCAGGGGACTTGCATTAAACTGGGGGCTTGCCCGCTCTCAATCTATTCTTTTACAATTACATTTTATATTTTAACTTCTTGTGAATTTTTTACTCTATGTTGCCTTGTGCCCTGTGTTGGCTGGGATTGGCTCCAGCAGACCCCCGTGACCCTGTGTTCGGATTCAGCGGGTTGGAAAATGGATGGATGGATGGATGTTGAATGCCAGTAGGGGGCACTCTCTACTACCACTGTCAAATTCTTGTCTGGTGTGCGCCTGTGTGTTGTTTCTTGGTATCCCCCTTCATCGGCAGCTGTACATGCTGAATGTATTTGTCATCACCTTTCCTACTATCGATATGACCCTCACTTGTGGCCCTCATCCATTCATCTTAACAGCTGCCAACCAGAAATCGCCACTAGAAGGGCTGCCAGACCACCGCAGAGCCCATTCTGCTCTATAATTGAACACACCTGTCCTGCGGTGAAGCCGAGTACCACCTCGGAGAAGGTGAAAGCTCCACAATGAATGGAACTCTGGTCCTGGGAGGTGCGGGGTCTGCAGCACTAACCGCTGGGCCCCTCGCCTCTCTCCATTTAAAGGTTAAAAGTATGGCGGCTCTCTCCGTGTTGACAGGCCACCGATAAGAATCAGATGCCGGATTTTGCGCCACTGAGTAAAGCGTTCGCTCAAAGCCGCTTACCAGTCGGAGCCAAGCCGCGTTATCTCGCACACAAAGCCGTTCGTCGCTGGGCGCGCGCCATTAGCCCACCGCAGGCGGAGATTTGGCGGGAGTCGCTGGCCAGGAAACGCGGGAACGAGAAGAAGAAATCGGGGAGGAAGGGCGCGCGCGCGCGCAGAACGAGAGGCGACGGCGAGAGCGCGCGGCCGGACAGAGACCACCGTCCTATGTCAGTTGCGGAGACTTCGGGGTCAAGGAAACAAAAAAAAAGGAAAAAAGGAAAACAGCGATGCCTTCTGATCGATGTGTTTACAGGCCGCCTCAGACTCCTCCTCCTCCTCCTTCTTCTTTTTTAATAAAAATTCATTCTGTTTGTTTTGTTGAAAGGCCCGTCGTCTTCTGGCGATCGCCGGGCAGCTGGCTGACAGAAAATCGGTAAGGTTATGCAGGGTAGCGTGCGCGGGGAGACCCGTGGGAGAAGAAGGCGGTGTGAATGATAGCTCGCGGGCTGATCGGAGTGGCTTTAACGCGGGGCTCGCAGGGCCAGGCCAGCGGAGACCGAGGATGGAGACGCGGATCTCGGGTGCTGTCAGAGCCGAGAAGAAAAGCTCGACGAAATTCCGGCGTCCGCCTTCGCCTCCCCGCACGGCTCCGCTAGTTGACGGCCTCAGCAGCAGGAAGGCGTGGGCGTGAGCGAGGAAGAGAGCAGGGGGTGCGCGCCCGCGCGGCTTGATCAACGGCCCTTGGAGTGCTCATGCGCGTGCATGTGAGTAAGTGCGTGCGTGTGCGTTAACCCAGGTAGTCCTGTGGTGCCTGTGCACGTCTGTGTGTGCACGTGCGTGTGTCTGGATGGGTGTGCGCTCGTGCATGTGTGTCTATCATTTGTCTGAATGTCAGTGCGTGTGCATTGATCTGGGTGCTTCTGTGTGCCTGCATGTGCTTGTATCTGGACGTGCGTGAGTGTGTACTCATGCGTGTGCATGTGTCTGTGTACATTTCTACTTGTGCATGTGTTTGTGTGTGTGTGTGTGCAAATGTGTTTTATGTGTTCATGCACAGGTGACCGAGTGTATGCTCACATATCCTTACATATGCATGTCAACTGGAGCCACCTGATGACAGGACTCCTGACCAATGAATGGGGGTGGGTGGGTCCTGTTTGAACTTGCGTCCCATCTGTGCACTGCTCTGATTTTCCTGCCTCTTGCTCAATCAAAGCTCAGATGCTCTCCTTCTTCTTCTTTTTCTTCTGCTGCTGCCTGATTGAGCGGAATGAGTTGAAAGGTGAACTGCGCCCCGAGGACACCTAGTGGGCACTAAAGGAAGTGCAGTCAGAATCAGACTCCAGGAATCTCTTCTCCTCCATGGAAATGTGAAGCAGTCCACCGAATCATGTGCTTGATGTGGAGACCTTTATGGCTTTTAGAAGCCCCCTTAACAGGACAACGTCCAGTAGCTGCTAGAGAACCGACTGATCGTTGTGGACTCAATGGCCTCCGTGCATTGATCCGATTCCCTGTTCCCTACTGGACTGCCTGATCAGTCTTTCGTCTTTTTAGGTGGATATGCACTCCCACCAGTCCTGCCTGTCCTTTCACAGACCCTTTATAAAGTGAGTGCCGGTGGTCTGACCATGGCTGCTGTCACTTTCTTCATCTTACTCTCCCCTCTGACACTCCCTGTCTCAAGATGGAGTTACTCTCAGCTCCCGTGGTGACAGCAGGCCACACAGCCCCTGGCCTTGTCACCCTCTTCGAGTCCACATGGGTCTCCTCTGCAAAGGGAGGACTTCAGGTCACCCCCGTTTAAATGGCACCTTGTGACAGAATTGAGTCCCATCCCAGTCGGGCTCCAGAATTGCACCTGACGCTGCTATGGTGGGCTTATCTCTCATAGGATGAGTCAGCTAATCAAGATGGATGGACTGTCAGGAGATCCTCTTTCTCACCATTTAAACACTCAGCCTGGGGCGATTTCAGGTGGTTTTCCACTGCACCTCAACGCTGATCTGAGTTCTACCTAACATGGCCGCTCGTTGGCTCGTTGTCACTTTCCTGCTCTCTGAAGGTCACCCATCCTGCTCTCCAAGCCATCCTGCAAGTCCTCATCCTGCCACTGGAGGGAGCTGCAGGCTAATCAGAGCAGCTGGTCATTTGAAATCACAGCTGACAAGTCGGCCCTGGAGCAACAACTGAACTCACCCGCTACTCGCCAGCCTCTTTAAAAAAGATGACATTTCATTCAGGGAGACGCGAGATGAAGTAACACAGGCCAAGGGACTGAGAAAGACCATTACTGGGCAGCGCTCGCTGAAATTTACACCTGTCATGTCGACTGCGCGCAGCACTCGATCAGCGAGGCAATCCCCTGTGATGGTGCCGAGCAAATAAACAACCGCATTAAAGTCAAGCACTGGGGCACGCCGGTTTAGGGGGGTCTACAGCTGTCAAACACCTCCATAGCTGAGGAGCCACGAGTGGTCCTGGTCACAAAGGGGACAACCGAACAGGATGAAGGACACGACTTGGGGCTTCAGCTTTACCTTCTGCTTAGTCGACCGGCCACCATAGCAGGCGAGCCCCGCTGTCCATGGGGACACCCGGCCGCCGGTGGGCTTACCCGCTGGTCACATGTTTGTTCAGAAGTGTTGATATTGGTGCTGGAGCTGTCACTACTGTTATCAATAAGGGGGACACAATGACACACTGGGCATCACCCCTGCCTGAGCTATGCTGGAGCCCTCGCAGGGGGTCTTTGTCTTTGCCTTGTGTCTTCACGGGGATTTGCTCAGACAGGTGACTCAGAGCTGCCCGTAACTGACACGTGAATGTCACTGTGACAAAGGACACGGGCTGAGAACAAGTCCTGGACCGGAGGCCATTGGCAGAGGGAAAAAAATATCAAGAAGGAAGAAATGGCAGCTTAGTCTGTTCTGAGAAAAGGGACGCCAACATAGGACGTGCCATGAATGACCACCAGTGAGCGCTAAAAAAAATCTGCAAAGAACATGAAAATGGTGAATTCATTAATAATACTGACCATGAGGAAAGGCGCTATATACAATTAATAACAGTAGAAAATGATAATGCTAAATTGATTGATAATATGTCTACGATAAAAGACACTGTTTAAAATATTACAAAGAAAAAGAAATCAATAATGCTGACTGTTTTGTAATACTGCCCATAATTAAAGGCACTATATAAAATTTCAAAAAGAAAGAAAGAACATCCATCCATCCATCCTTCCATTTTCCAGCCCCCTATATCCAAACTACAGGGTCACAGGGGTCTGAAAGAAAGAACATTCTAATGGTGAATTGTTTTATAATATGTACCTGATGAAAGGTGTTACATGAATATTAGAAATCAAAAAGGAAAGATAAAGAAAATGGTGAACTAATTCACAACACTGCCCGTGATGAGTGGCGCTATATACAATTAGTCAAGCCCCAAAATGCTAACTTGATTGATAATATTGTCTGTGATGAAAGGCGCTGCAGTTTCTAAAACAGTGAAGAGAAAGCATCCCGGTATAAATGACAGCCCCTCTGTAGCCCCTCCATTTTGCGCCCTTCACATAAAGACGTTTCTTTTTCCGCTCCAAGCCTAAAGAACCGTGAAATCTCGTTTGGATAGAAAACAAAAATCGGTGAAATTCCGCTCCAGGCCTTTTCTTCATCTTTTTTTTTTTCTTCTCTTCCCAGACAGACGAGCGACTTCCGCTTCACTTACAGCTGATAATCCCTGGAATCGGAGATAAGGTATTCAATCAAATTTCTCCTTCCTAGCATGAAACCTTCAAACTGTTAAATTACACCCTCAGCCCATTTTCCGAGTCAGCAGTGGTGGATGTGTGCCTGAGATGTTCAGATCTCCCAGTTTCCAGTGGATTTCTGCTCCCTTCGGCGTTCCTTGCTGGTGTTTCTTTTGGTTTTCTTTCACTTGGGGGCATCGGGCAGGTTCTGAGTGATCCGACTTTGCCCCCCTGCAGTGTTCAGAATGGCTGCTTGCCCCTTAGCTCCAGACTCTAATCTTGAGGTGTCCCGTTTGGCCCTTTGACTGTGCCAGCTGCGTTTAGCGGACCTCTGAGTCCAGTCAAAGGGGGTCTCAGCAGCTCACGCCTGCCACAGACCCTTTTTTTTTTGTTAGTTTTCTTTCTTTGGCCCGCGGAGTTTTACGTTTCTTCCTTCCGTAAGTTTAGGCCCTGGGCCTCCTTTTGAAAGCCTTTTTAAAGTTGTGGGCTGCAAATCACAAGACCCGATTTTTTTTCTTCTCCTTATTGCTTTAGTTTTCTTCATTTAGAGCTTCATTATAATCTTCAGCTTTGTTATTTTCAAATTGTTATAATTGTTTTTGTACCAGGATTTCCATTCTGTGATGTTCGATCATCTTGAAGGTCCTACTGTACATATTTTCATGTCTTGTTTGTTTTCCATAATCAGCGTCACCGTTTTGGGTGGTCTCCGTGTCCAGCTGCTGCCATGTGACACCCCAGATTCCAGAGCTCCCCTGAGATTCTCTTTGTAGATTTCAGGCCGAAGCCTTCTGGCCATTGTCACGCCTGCTAATGTCCCCCTGGCCAGCTTGTCGGTCTCCTGCTCAATCAGAGAGTGTTTTGATTTCTCCAGTGCCTTCAGTACCACCCAGCCCCCCGTTAAGGGGTAAAGTCAGAGACGAGATGTGCAGCTGGATGAGCCTGTGGTCTGCTGGATGAGGACCAACACTGGAGCACCACAAGGAACAGTTCTGTCTCCTCTGCTCTTCACTGTCTGTTTGTCCGACTATAAATGTAACAGCAGGCCGCGTCAATTCTCAGATGATTCTGCACTTATGGGGTTTATTGATAAAGGGGGATGAGACAAAGGAGAGGAGAACTTTGAGAACTGCTGCTGGACTTCCACCGCGCCAAAGAGCCTCTGTGTCTGCTCACTACTCAGGAAGTTGTGACTCCACCCCTGATTAGACTCTAGCCCTGCCCACTCACTCCACCTATCTCTACTTTAGACTCCACCTCTATCCACAAGCTCCCTCTCAGACTCCACCCCTGATTAGACTCTAGCCCTGCCCACTCACTCCACCTATCTCTACTTTAGACTCCACCTCTATCCCCCAGCACCCTCTCAGACTCCACCCCTGATTAGACTCTAGCCCTGCCCACTCACTCCACCTATCTCTACTTTAGACTCCACCTCTATCCCCCAGCACCCTTTCAGACTCCACCCCTGATTAGACTCTAGCCCTGCCCACTCACTCCACCTATCTCTACTTTAGACTCCACCTCTATCCCCAGCACCCTCTCAGACTCCACCCCTGATTAGACTCTAGCCCTGACCACTGACTCCACCTATCTCTACTTTAGACTCCACCTCTATCCACTAGCTCCTTCTCAGACTCCACCCCTTATTAGACTCTAGCCCTGCCCACTTACTCCACCTATCTCTACTTTAGACTCCACCTCTATCCCCCAGCACCCTCTCAGACTCCACCCCTTATTAGACTCTAGCCCTGCCCACTCACTCTACTTATCTCTACTTAAGACTCCACCTCTAATCCCCCAGTTCCCTCTCAGACTCCACCCCTTATCAGACTCTAGAGGTGGTCCACTCCTGCAAGTACTTGGGGGTCCACATCAGTGACAGGCTGGGCTGCTCTCATAACACAGAGTATCTGGAGAAGAAAGAGCAGAGCGGGTATCTTTTAGGGTGTGGAGATGGTGCCCCTGTTAATGTGGGCAGTGACCCCCCAGAGTGGGTGCCCGGTTTAGTGTACTCGATGTTCATGCACAGCAGTTTCTCTAATTAACAGTCACTAATGGAGAGGCTTTGTAATCGGCCCCTCAAGGTCTGGACATGAAGAAGGTGTCCGCTTTGTGTCAAATGGTGGTCTGCTCCGTTGACGCGTCGAAGTTGGCACTGACTGGTAAATACAACCCACAACACATGAAACAAACGCTCCTCGGTCGTCAGGCTGAGCACTAAGATGGATTCCTATCTGGCAGGTTTCTTGTGTGCACATAATGAAAATTTTTCTTTTTTAATTCCGTCAAGATTAAAAAACCCACCAACAACAACAAACCCTGGAAATCCTCCCCACCGGGCTCCAAGCTGGCAAATCCGCTCCTTGGTGGTCTGCTGGCTGAGCGGTAATTACGGCTGTCAGGCGTCCTACCAGCTTAAGGTAGCATTGTGCTTGGACCTGGGACCGCTCCAGCGCCGCCTTTGGGGACGTTCACAGCTCACATTTTTAATCAGCCATTTCTTCTTTCCAGATGTTAATTAGCTCTTTTACCTTTTCTGCCAAAAAACACAAAAAAACAAGCCTGTCTGTGGGGAGCTCAGGCGGCGCTCATCCCAAAGAGCTGGGAAACGGAGCTTCGGGGTCAGGAGATGAAAATGAAAAAGGCAGAAACCAACAATGCCAGTCGGGTTGCAACGGTCATCAAATCACACAAACCCCAGAAAGCCACTGCCCACCTCAGGTCGCGACCCGCAGAAGTTAAGCAGACTCACAAAGTCGATTTTCATCTGAATCTCAAATATGAAGAGCTCAGAAATGATGACGCCTCGATCACGTGACCTGTGATGTGAAACTCCAGTGAGACTTCAAACCATCAGGTAGACCCAACCCTAAAACTCAGGCTGTGACGAAATCGAGCCTACGAATCCCAAAAGGGAGCCGAGGAACAGCTGCCTCTCAGACTCCACCCCTTATTAGACTCTAGCCCTGCCCACTCACTCCATCTATCTCTACTTTAGACTCCACCTCCCTCTCAGACTCCACCCCTTATTATACTCTAGCCCCACCCACACATTCCATATATCTCCCCATCCATCCCCAGTCTTGCACACTCACCTCATTTATCTCTATTTCTGACTCCACCTCTCACCTCATGTCCCCAGTGTTGGGAAGGTTCTGGAAGTCTGAGGCAGGACTGGGCAGGGTCACATGACAACAGGGAGAGATGTTAGTTCTTACTTCATTGGCAATGATATATGAAATTACGATAAGTAAATAAGCAAATTAATTTAATAACCAATAAAGTAAAAAATTATAGATTCCACACATGCAGTGGTATACCCCCTTATATGGTAAGGGTGTGAAAAGTAACCCCACCCACATTTGACCCCACCCATTTCATCTGATTTGCTTGATGATTCCCAGTTTATTTTTTCAGGATTCATAGGGTCAAATGTTCAGGAGTCACACCAGGATTTGTGTCTGCGTCAAGCGCCTGATAGATGTGCCCACTGGCACTGGGCAGGCAAAGAGATGTTGGAATGCTGGACTGGGCACAGCATTTTGGCTGACCCAGGTGCTAATTGGACCTGCACACACACACTTAATGTGCCCAGGCCACGGGCAGTTAGCAGCACATCAGCCTGTGCCAGGGAAGTTTAGGCACAGGCACAAATCCCATGTGTGTTTGTTTAACTATCCCAAGAAAACCCAAATAAGAAATAAATAAATCAATAAAGGAAGCTCCAAAGACAACAAACCTGCGCCATCGTGTTCATTCTAAGTGGACTTGGCAGCGTTGCTCTCCGGTAACTGCAGATGTGCCCACTGTCTGCTCACATAAACAGATGGCATCGAAGGAATGGCACAGAAAACAAACAGCAAAGCAGGGCCGCCGTGTGAACGAGGAGGCCGACTGCCAGCGTGGCGCTTGACGCACGACAGAAGACGGGAGACCAAGAAGAACTGGGGACACGGCGTGGGAGGTGACAGGCTGAGGAACGCGACGGTGAGGCCAACAAAAAGAGAAAAACGGAAAAGAAAAAAAAATCCAAGTTGGTCCCTGTGCCCCTGAACTAAACAGAGAAGGACTTCGGTATTAAATGAGAACCGTCAAGTGTGAGGCACACACGGCACTCCCTGCAGCTCAGACCCGCTTGATTCGGACAGAGAGAGGCCCCAGGCTGGACAGGGCACTTCTTGGGCACGTGCCACACTGTGATCATCATACATGTGCTGTGTTTGGGGATGTGGGTGGAAAATGTTGAAATGCACAGAAATGAGACTCTGCAGCTCAGGCAGGATAAGCGGGTTTGGAAAATGGATGGATGGATGGATGAAAGCCGCGCAGAACGTGACGTCATTGCAGAATGCTGGGTGGCAGCCACATGTCACCCATGCAGAACGTATAACCCCGGCCTAGCCAAGCTGTGAGACCCCGGTGCTAACTGCTGCCCCACCCATCTGTCCCAACACCCTTTACACCTTTATATGACGCTGTGTCCAGGCCAAAATGAAAAGGGGGCTTTTGAAATAATTGGTGCTGGGGGGCTTGACCAATCATGGGTGCTCCCACTCAGCCAGGCAACACTTCAGCAATCCGCAGCGTTACTCTCTCGATTGTATTTTTATAGCGCCTTTTGCACTCTCTGCTTTCTCCTGCTCTTTAGATGCCATTCACTCCATTCAATCGGACTGTTAACATCTCGTGTTATATTTCGGATGACCCCGTCTTTACTTTGTGTCACCTTCTTCACAGCGGAGTCGCGTGTCCGTCAATTCGTCTCCACCTCATGTAGCGCCTTTTGCCCCGCCATCAATGGAGCAGGTGGCGCTCCTGGTCACCCCCTGTAAGAGCAGCGTGACTGTGACATGGCCGTCTGTCCCTGAGCACACAGCGACTCTCCACACCTGACAGCCATCGCCGAGAAGAAAATCAAAAAGAGCAAAACAAAAGGAGGAGGCGGCGGCGGCGCTCATCTGCGCTTTCATGCCAGGGGGAAACAAGCACTCCCTTGGCAGTCTTTGTGCGCCTGCCAAGTGATGCCAGGGCCTCGCTTTTGTCTCGTTGATCGGATGTTTGCTGCCCGCTTTGTCGCATTGTTCTTCGTGCGGGAGCCCCTTCAGTCGCCTCCAAAGGTGTGCAGCCTGCTTTAGAAAAGCTCAGCCTTGAATTTCCTTCAAGTGCCATCTTTCATTCCTTTTTACCAGACACAACAAAGGAGCCGGCAGCGACTGATACATCCATTAATTACACGCCGAGGAGCTGAGGAGTGGCAGACGTCATTGTCACCATGTGAAGGTGGTGGGGAAACGTCAGGTTGCATTTCATGTCACCTTTCTTGGCTTTTGTACCTCAGTGGTGCTGGCGTTCAGGAGAGTCTCCTGTCCCAAGGGGGCACCAGGGAGTCTACAGGGGGCGGAGTTTGCAGAGTCTCCTCCCAAAGTTCAGCAGGTGGCAGAAGGGCACAGCTGATAAATGTCACCATTGATGCCAGTGACCAGTATCCGTAACTTTAACCCTGATGGGGTGAACAAAAACAAAAGCAGGGGGCAGAAGTGGGGAGATTGAGGAGCGGGCAGCAAATTACAACCACCAGACCCCCTGGTAGCCCCTTAACTCAGTAAGGGAGCAACAACACGGTGGTGCCTGTGAGCAGCAAAAAAAAACAAGACGTGAAAAATAAGACAAAAATGAAAAGTGAAAATGACTGACATGAATTGTCCTTATTATAAAACTGCGTAGAATTATTAATTCATTATGCTGTGTGGGTGGAGCCCCTAGGAGGCGGGGCCACCCTGGTGTCACTGCTACTGAGCCCTCCTCCTTCTGGTCCATTTCCTGTGTGAAGCATGCGTGAGTAGAAGACAGCGATACCACCCCGGAACAGGAGGGGGCGCGCTTGATAATGAAGCATTCTTTTCCATCTGCTAGGCCAAAGCCAGGGGGTCGTAGTTGGGGTGTGGCTGTATCTGGGGTAAGCCTCTCTGGCCTGCCTTTATGGTGATTTTGGAGGCCACCATAGAGACTGTGTTTTGTGGGGCGGGGCCTTTGTGGCATCACTGCTACTGGCTCCTCCTCCTGGCTCCTCCTTCTCCGTCACTACATTTCCTGGTCATTGTGATTTCTGTGCTCTGTTGTCTCGATTTCTTATCGTGTTTTAAGACTTGTTTGCTTTGGGTGCCATTTTTTATGCCTTTTGCCCTTTTTTTTGTCATATTTTTACATTTTGTTGATAAACCTTTAGTTTTATAAAGAGCCCTTGTTGCCCCTTTGTTCACAATCTGGAGGTTTATGGTCATCCTCTCCCTTGTTGTGCAATATTTTGGTATTTCCGGGGCTTCCTTTCTCTTTTTGAATCTTTTAAACCAGTTCCCCATTTAGGGTAGCAGTTGGGAGCCTGACTGGTTTGGGGCGAGCCTCTTCTGGGCTGGCCCGTGAAGGTCCTGGCTTTGCTTATGGCTTACACCCCTTCTCGCCATGTTGGAGACCCTGAGTTACAACATCTGGGGCCGTGGCCAGTCACATGATCCTGACAACAGTGCATGGTCCATCATCGCGCCACCCGAGGGCAGAATGGTAACACAGACGTCCACCTTTCTGCCTCAGCCGAGCTCTCTGGTTGTGATTTATTTGACGGTCACGTCTCTTGAATTCTTGCCTGCTTATTTTGACATTTTGGGTTTGTTCTCGTTTGCTGCCCATCCTCGAGCTCGGACCCCTTTTTGTGCTCAGGTCAGGCCGTACTTCTACTTGTAATGCCATTACAGACACATGGAGAAATGGACACGAGAAGAACATGCAAACTCCCCCTGTGATGTGGTGCCACCACTGAGCACCCTACTGCCCTCATTTCATTTTATGAGACTGCTTGTGGGGGTCCGCCGCCTCTCCCATTTACAGTCACCAGACAAGCTAGATGGAGGACACACAGTTGTCTACCTAAAACCGAGCCCCTGGATCTTTGAGGCGGCCTCGCCAGTCTCGCTGCTCTTCTGCCCTGCTCCGCAGCAGGTGGCTGAAGTGGCCCCCCCAGGCCCGCACAAGGTGTCAGCGGTGGGATTTTACTCAGACTCTTTGCGAAGCCGAAGCGCCAGCAGGGAGCCCAGCGGTGGAGTGACTCGTCTAATGGGGTCATAAAGCCATGGAAGGCACACGTCCTGCAAGTCGTCACTTTGCCCTTGTCTGCTGTTTGTGTTAATTGTTGCCATTCAGCGGGAGTTGCAGTCCGACTCTCCGAAGGCAGCCATCGATTTCACATGTTTGCTCAATCATTTCAAATGTTAACGTATTCATCTCCTTTCAGACGAGGCTCCATGCGAATCATGAGCACAGCATGAAGACGAGCTTGTGTCAGCGGTGACAGGCGCCTTTCAGAGCAGAGACGAGTGACGTGAGACGAGTCGGCTTAACCCTCTGCAGCCCCCCTTCCAAGGATTACAGAGCCTGAGTGAAGGGCGACCCCAGCAGCCGCGGGCAGTGCCACCTGTAGGAGCTCCAGGGCGCCGCCTGCTGTGGTCTGAGAGTCGGCCGTGTTAGGATTCTGAAGGCCTTGCCACACACATTTGGTGCTTTCACTTTGATTTCCTCCACGTGATTATTCGATTGTTACCTTCAGGTCGCCATTTTGTGTCTTATTTTTATTTTATTGCTGCCACTCCCCTTTTGTTTAAGTGACAGCTGACTGGGTGTCTCCAGGGTGTCGTGCTGGTTAGACAGAGTAGTGAAGGTTTCACACCAATTTGGAAAATGTCGAAATTCTGACGGTCTTGACGCCATTGTGTTGTTCTTCGCGAGCGTCCTCTGACACTGTTGTTGCCAAGGCAACCTGCGGCGCTGCCACCTCATGCTTCTTATGCTCGTCACAGGATGACGCCGATGGCCTGCGCGTGTCTAATCTCGATGTCTGAGCACATGAGTGTCACTACCCGATCTGCGCCTTTCTGCCCGATTTTTCTGATGCAGAACTTTCCCGAATGCGTACGGTTGATTACCCGCTCGATCTGCACCCCGTATTTTACGACAAGTCGCCCTCCTTTTTGTGCCATACTTGCGGGCCTCCTCTGCCCGATTTGCACCCTTTTCACACTCGTGTTCACTGAGCGGCCTTTACGGCACCGGCTGATTTCAGCACACGGCTTGGCAGTCGTTGAGGTTTCAATCCCCGGCTTACGATTATTTTGGAGATTCCTTAGTTTTGATGCGTTTTGTGTAATTTTTGTTACTGTTCTGATGTTCATCACCAAGGCGCCACTTCTGTGGGCCCACCATTATACTGTGGTGGTTCTGTATTCATTTTATTTGTATTTTCGAGGTATCATGTGTCATATTTGTACGTATTTTCTGTTATGTCTAATGTTACCGTCAGCACTCGGGGTCCCAATCCAGGGGGTTTGTCATGTGGTGGGTGTGGCAATGAGCTATTAGCGCATACTCCCAACCTGAGCCTCTGTTCCTTGTACTTTGTGGGTGGAGCTGCAGAGTGACGTCACCACTTCGGACTCCTCCCTCTGGCCATTTAAGTCGGCTGAGGAGCTGCAGATGGTTTTGTTCCTCTTGAGGTCTTTAGGAGTTTTGCTCTTTCTGTTTGGATTTACTGCTCTTTGTGATTTTCCTACTTCTGGTTAAGGATTCGGATTTTCGAATTTGTGTCTGTCTTTGCTAAGTAAACCTTCAGTTTATAAAGATTCTCTGCTGCCCTTATTGTTCACAAGCCAGGGGTTGACGGTTATCCTCCCTCTTTATGATTGAGTTGTGGACATTTTGTGTTGTTTTACCAGCTCCCTATTTTTTGAGGCCTGCTCTGGCTGAAGCCTGCAGGTAGTGGTTGGACGCTGGCTGCCTTTAGGTGAGCCTGTTCTGGGCAGGTGAGTGTAGGTTTAGTGTAGGTTTGGAGGTCCCAGACCCTCTCCATGTCATCAGCCCCGGCAGAGCGTTATTGGAGTTTGTGGAGGGAAGATCAGCATTGTGAGGTTCTCTGTGGATTTTTGTTGCGTTTTTCTTGCTCCTGGATTGGATTTGTTTCCTTTGGATTGCCGTTCTGGACAAACCCTTTTGCCTCATATTTGTCTTTTTCTCTCACGTGTTGATGACCTTTGAAGAAGATGGTTTTTGCTTTGTCCCTTATGCCGGAGGTTTGACGGTTTTCTCCCTTTCTTGGAGGACATTTTTTCATTTTCTTGGGACATTTCAAGGTGCTTTTGAACTTTTAAAGCCAACCCCGCAGTTCTGAAAGCTGCCCCTTGAGTTTCTGAGGCTGACCAGTGAAGGTCCTGCGCTGGCTTGTGTGGCATTTTTAGGGTCTGCACCCCGGTCACCATTTTGTGTTGTTGTTTCTCCCCACCGTCATGGATGGGCAGTGCAGGATGGCCTGACAGGGTGACATGTTCTCCTCGTCCACTAGGTGGCAGCAGACTTGCGACATTGCAGGGTTGCATGGACGATGGGAGGTTTGTCACTGGGAACGTCTGACAGCAGAGAAGCCGGGTGGGCAGCTTGCCGTCCTCAGCCCTCTGATCCGGGGGTCTTCTGTGATTTGCCTCCAAGAGAAGCCCCCTTTTCTGCAGGCAGGTGACTCGGGGTGGAGAGTGCAGGAGAATTCGCTTTGCGACTTTATTGCCGACTTGACAGGACGTTTGGGACGTTTACGAGGTTTTGGTTTTGTTCCTGTGTCTTCTGCTTTTTCCTTTCAGTTTTTATTTGTGGCTTTTCTGGGTGGTGAAGCCTTTGGGTTTATTTGTCCCCACGACTTGATGTTGACTCGTTTGTCTCTGCTGATGGTTTCGTTCTCTCCTTTTATTGTCTCAGATTCCAAGTTCACAAACCCGTGACGGCAGTGACATGTGCTCGAGCCTGACAGTGACATGTGACACCACCGATGAGTCACCAACAGCATGGCTGGCATCCCACCATTCAAACGAGAAGCTTCTGAGGGTCTGAGAAAAACGGTAGTATGGCAAAGTGAGCCACCAGTGTAAGGACAGCGAGGGGGCATTGGGGTGACACTGCCGGCCATCATGCAGCACCACAGGATGTTCAGGTACAGTAAGTGGTCTACACAAGAGGGTCCAACAGACCCAATAGTCTGATAAAAACTTCAGACCTCAAAATGGGGGGATTTCAAAGGTTTTCCTCCCCTTTGTAAACCTTGGGGTTCCCCTGCTCACCTGACTGACTCCCCCAGTTTGTTGGTGGTCTCCCCCTGCTCTCATTTCACTGATGACATTCAATCACTCCTTCTGTCTCTGAGGTCCAAATCAAAATGAAGACAAAGGACCATTTGGAGCAATGATGGAGAAGCACAGACCTGGAGAAGGGGGCAAGACCACCCAAAAGTCACTGAGCTGACAGCCCTCGAGGTTCAGTGCAGCCACCGTGCCAGGTCAGGCCACTCTCAAGACTGCCACCTGCCCAAAAGGCTACCAATGGTCACCCAAGTCAGTGACAGTGACTGGGGAGGACATTCACAGCCCAACAGACTCCAAGGAGTCTTCATGGACGAAGGGAAAGGAAGAAGCCCTGGCTGGAAAGATTCAGGAAAATGTCCCCTGGAAGGTCCTGCGAAGGTGTGGCAGAACGCCTTGTGGTCGGATGAGACTAAAGTGTGACGTGAATCTGACATCAAGTAGGTGGCACCATCAGCACTGTGGCACCGTCACGTTGTGGGACTGGCAGTCGGCTCAGGGCTGACGTGAAGATCAACGCTGCACCACGCAGACGGATCAGCGAGGAGAAAAACTGGGGGTGACAACGGGACAGGGTGGCGGTAAAAAGGGCCGTCCAGAGGCCATCAAACACCAAACTGCTGGCCTGGCACAGCCGGAGGTGACATGACAGGGGGCACATTGAACAGGGAGGCTGGTGAGAGAGGTGGGCAGCCCGGCGGGGGATTTCAACTTTTTAATCATTTAAGGGGTCTTGAGGTACAAAGAGGAACTTCCAGTCAAGGTGGTCCAACGCCCGGGGCGTCCTCAGGACGCTCTGTGGAGCTCTGGTGGTGCTGGCAGGGGTGCCCCGTCTCCTATGCCACCGTTTGAAGGCGCTATGCACATTGCCGTCCTGTGTACATTTTCAGAACTTTTCAAGGCGCTATATAGAAGAGCAGTGCGTTTCTGATGTACGCCACTTCTCCTGAAGGACCTCCTTGCAGTTCTCTCTTCTCCTGCCATCTTTGTGTGATTTATCGTGTACGGCGCCCGTTACCAACCTCGCCGATCCCGCACTTCCTATCGATCTCCTGCTCGGCCGAGGCTGACAGGTGGTCTTGTGGCGCCCCCTGGAGTCCACAGGTGGTCTGAAGTGATGAGAAAGGCACTACATGAAATGACGCGAGCCCACCCTAACACCCCCCCACCCAACAATCGAATGCAGTGACAGAAATAAGCAGGCGGCACGACTTTGGATGACGTTTTTATTTTAGAAACGGATTGCAAAAGATACTGAAATTGTTGGGGGGCTGAAGTGATGCACAGAGGGGTGCGTTGCATCTTCCATTAAAAAAAAAAAGAAAAGAAAAAGAAAAGGGAAAACCAGAGAGGGCAGACGGCGCGGCGCCTCCGCTCTCGCTTGGTGGTGGGTGATATGTTCATGACAAGAATCGACCATCACGTCTGCCCGCCCCGCCGTTGTGAAGGAAGCGTCCTGTGGGGTCTGAGCGAGGCCCCCTGAAGCCGGACGTCGCCTGCAGACCCCTCGAGTTCTCGCTTCCTGTCCTGTCCGGGAATGTCTGAGGCTGTACATTTACAATATGTAACAGATTATATTACATTAGAAAAAGAAAGAAAGAAAGAAACAAAAACCAAAGAGCCCATCGTTGTGCCAGAAATGTTGTTTTTGAATTTTTGTAAGCAACATCAGCGTCCCTCCCTGCCCGCCTGAGGGGGGCGTCGTTTCACCTCACACACTTTACACTTGTGCGGTCGATACAGAAATGTCTGCTTTGTTTCTTATATACAGATTGGATTTAAATAATAGTCATAGTTTGAACAATAATGCTAGTTGTCATTGTCATATTCAAGTCCCGTATGGTTACAGTACGTCGTCACGGATCATTTGATGCCTTGTTGGAAATTCTTCTGGAGAGTGTCTCACACGCACGCACGCACGCACACACACACGCACAAGCCCACCGTCCCACCCCGGCCCTTCCGTCAGATCAGCTCCCGCTGCGTCTGTCCGCTGTGTCCCTGAAGGGGGCGCCGCAAAAGATTTTTAAGGCAACTCCAACGATCCGGCGCAGACTGGACGGCTCCAGTCGATCCTCTCGAGAGCTCCGGGAGGGGTGCCAGTCTCGGAGGGGCACACACACACACACACACACACGTCTCCATCCTCCTCCTCCTCCTCCTCAATGTCGTTCGGCCGTGACCTGCAGGATGCGAGACGGGAGCCCCTCGTCCCCCAAGCCAGCAGCGGCGTCTCCCGGGCCGTAGCTCGATGGGCCGCCGCGAGGGGATTCCGGTGTGAAGACAAGAGCAGGAGACGGCGACACGGCACAGTAGTTTGAGGAAAAAAAAAAGTTTTTGTTTTGTTTTGTTTTTTGGCAACATTTCAAGCTTTTGCCCCGTCTTCATCACCGGAAAACGGCGCCACGTTGGCCTCCGAGTGTGCCAGCGCATTCCGTGGGTTCCTTCCTGTGAGTTTTGATTGATTTCATTTCAATATATATAGATTTGTTTTGTTTCTGTTCCTCTATAAAAAGGGACGACTCCCGTCTCAGTCCGAGTGGCAGCCCCATTGGATCCCCTGCCCATTCCCGCCGCTCCATTTTCGTTTTTTTGCCCCCAGACGGAGAAAGGCAGACAATGGAAGTATATGTGCTTCTTCTTCTTCTTCTTCTTTGCCGTCTTTGTTTTGTGCGCGCGTGTCTTTGTCGAGCGAGCCGAAGCGGGCTCCAGAGGTCACGGATGGCAGATGAAACGGGACACGAAAGCCGGAGGTAGCTTCACTTGGTTTTGTTTTTTGTTTTCTTTTCCCCGTCGCCAGCGTCCTCCTGGAGGCTCGTCCCACCGACACGTCCGCCTGAAGCGAGACGACCCTCCGCTGATGAAATGAGCCGTTCACAAGTCCAACGAGAGGGGGAGGGGGAGGGGATTGGGGGGGTGTCATGGGTGGGGCGCAGGCTCGTCGCTTATGTCCACTCCTGTCCTCACTCCTTTCCTGCCCCTCCCATCAGAGGCTGGTCACAAGTTGCATCTGCCCATCCCCGTCCCCCATGTCACCCTCCATGCCCACTTGGACTAAGTAGCCCTCGCCGCTGGGCCTGCGGGTCTGCGACTGGTAGAAGGCTTGGAGCTGCCCCCGAGGCACCAGGGTGGGGCGCACGCTGCTGTAGTAGAGCTCCTCGGTGGGCTGTGTGGAGCGC
Organism: Polypterus senegalus; assembly: GCF_016835505.1. Lineage (NCBI taxonomy): Eukaryota > Metazoa > Chordata > Cladistia > Polypteriformes > Polypteridae > Polypterus > Polypterus senegalus. The sequence goes on from NC_053165.1 coordinate 77,765,366, forward strand.
GGGACCACCTCCACCGCCTCGGGGCTGCTGTCCGGGTACGGCGAATCCCGCAAGTTGGTCATACTCGTGTACAGGGAGTCTCTGTTGGGCGACTGCAGCTGGCCGTCCATGCCTTCCGTCAGCTCGGCGGTGTAGCTCTCCGACTCCTCGGGGTCGCTCTGGTACAGTATGGACTGCGCCCGCTGGAGCAGCAAGGGTTCCTCCAGGGCTTTGTACATCAGCTCGATGTCGATGTTCTCCTGATCGTGGGGCGTCCGCACGATGGCGTCGCCCTCGCTGCTTCCGGTGCCGGGGCCGGCCTCCCCGGTGGCGCTGGTGCCGATGCCGCTGCTGCCGCTGTGCCCTTTCACCAGGCTGCCCGCCCTCTCGCCGCCGGAGCCGCGAAGGTTGTTGTGCACCAGCTCGGAGATGATCATCTTCTCGAAGGCCGCCGTGTCGCTGACGTTGCGACCCGGGCGAGGGAGAGGCGGCGGACCCCCGGGGCTGTCTCCGCCACTGAGGAAATCGCAGCCCCCGCCGCCGGCCCCACTGGTGCTCCTCAGGGAGTAGCTGTTGTTGAAGTTGCCGTTCAGAGGTAGAGTTTCCATGCCGCAGGAGTCCCGACTGTTCGACAGGGTGTTTTCTACAATGAAGGGAGACAAAAAAAAAAAAAGAAAAGGGGGCACATCATTAGGCCGAAGGAAACTTCCATGCCTACGTGTGGGCTCTTCGGTGGGAGCCAAGACATAAGGGTCAGTCCACACCGACACGGGCAACATGGAGAACGGAATTGTTAGGAGCTTCCAGGAAAAGGTCACCGCTACGCAGACAAGATGGAGCTTCTCAGAAACCCACCACTGTCATGCGGTCTTCTCATGTGAATTATCTTTGTGATCACCTGGGGACCTCACCTTGAAACACCTCACCACTGTTTGGCAGGACCTCGCACCATCTTTACCCCCCCACGTACTGGTTTGTACCCACCATTCAGTGTGCACTGCTGCTAGTGCTTGGGGGGTCTACATCCATAGACCGGTCAACTAACTGCAGGAGAAAGAGCAGAGCAAAGTCTGGGGCTCTCTTAACGTGGGGCGTCACATCCTTTACATGTCCGGTAACTCTGTGGGGGCCAGTGTGGTGTGCCACGTCAAGAGAAGCCCACCTAAGTCAACTAGCTGGCTAGCAAGGCAGGCTGAGATACGGGACGCCTTCTGGACCTGCTGGTGGAAGTGGCGGAATGAAGACAGACCTGGCGGCCATTTTGAACAAAGCTGCACATCCTCAGCACGGAGGACCTTCAGACGACAAATTGTTCATCACGGGTGAGTCAAGTGGGAAGTGCAACTGGGGCTCCTTCATAATGTTGGCAAAGCACGACTACGAGTGACTGGCTTTACCAACTGCAGGTATCATTTGTCTCGTTTGTTTGGATTAAAGCCCACGTTGGTATTTGTTACAGTAGTTTACCCAGGGGCTGGCGTGATTCGGGCAGTTTGCAATTGTCAGTGTGGGTGTCTTTGTCTCCCCTTTCCATTTTGAAGTCTCATTATGGGCTTTTGGGGACTCGGATTCATCTTCTGGCTTTCATTTGTAGTCTGGACTTTGTGGTCAAGTGTTAGTCACGGGCAGGTAAGACAATGAATCTCATATGACGTGGAGTGCATCGCTAGTCCTGCGCGCGCCTTCAGCCCCCTTCCTCCGAGTCTCTCCCCGTCTCCATCGGACGCGTGGTCGTCTCCTGTCCGTGAAGGCGACTCTCAGCGTACCTCCTACGCCTTTACTCCTCCTGGTCTTCCTCACACTTGCACTTTCTCTTTCGATTGTGTCATCGGCGTCAAACTGGCCAATCAGATTGCTCGGAGCTATCGGCCACACACACAGACGTTAGCGTTTTATTGTACAGTCTGATGATTTTGTATCGTTTACATCGCCTTATTGATTCTCCTGATGACCGCTGCTATGGGGCACAGTCCTGGAGACTGGCGCACAACCACAACAGCGATGTGTCAACGGATAAGGACATTAAACCCGCCCTCCTTAAAGCGTATGTGAGGTTGTGCTATTTAGACTTTTCGCTTCTGTTTCTCACTTTGATTCTTGATTTACGATTTTCAATCCGATGATTCTCAGTTATGACGTCTGGCTCTTAAATATTCTTTTTGCTCCCGTGTTTATTAAACTTTATATCAAACTTTTTTTGTTTTGTTCTTTTCTCATCAAACCTTTGTCACGTTTTGTTTGTGTTTTTATTCTGAACGCCATTTTGTTTACCGCGGGAGTTGCTGTTCCGTTGTCCGGATTGCCGTCTCGGTTACTCAGCCGCCATATTAATTCATGGAGGATTAAAGGGTCGGCCTTTCTGTACGTCTCTACCCCATCTGTGCGTCCAGTCTGCGCTCTTAAACCCCCTCCTGATTCTCCGGCCGACACTCTCGCTTTCTGCGTTTCTCGACTTCCTGGCCTTTTCCCGATTTTGACCCCCCGTCTCTTCTCCTGATCAGTTTCTCAACACCTGACTTCGCCATTTAAAAGCAGAACGCCAGCTTGCTGAACGTTTCCTGTCCTGGTTTGCCTTTGCCAGTGTGAGGGGCTTTGGCATTGCTAGAGGGTGACTCAAGACCCGACAAAGCCCCCCGTGACACCACCCCCAGACACGACACTGGCAGCCATGCTGCTTTTCCACACGTTTTCTGCGTAACGAAGTCCCAAACCCACCATGTCAATCTCGTGTAGAGCGAGGCACTACTGAAGACCGAGGAGCACAGCCGCTCGAGGGAGGAAGACGAGGAGGAAGGGTGCAGGAAAAGATACGAATGAAATCAAAGCCGCTAGTTACGTGTGCCGTTCACAGGAGAGCAGAGCGGCGAGTAAAAGACAGAAGTGCAAGGCCGGATCAGAGGAGCGGAAATGAAAGGCAAACCTCCGGAGGACGGACGGCAGTCAGGGGGCAGCGGCCGGGTGGTCCGATTTTGTGCTCAGCGTATTTTTGTTTCCTTTGTAAGGCGTCATGTGACTGAGCAACTGGAGAGAATTAATTTGTAGAATACAAAGTTCTCTCTTATTAAAAAAATGGGCTGAATGGTTTTGCAGACGCTTGAGATGAAAGGCGCTGTAAATAATAAAAGCTCAAAGCATGGTGGGAACAGCACAGGTGACATTTTATTATGCCCGTGACAATCTGATTCTTGCGTATTCTTGTTAAATGGCGACACCCCGGCCCTAACTCACAAGGCGCGTGAGCGCAGGCACGGCACATACCAACAGTCCTTCTGATGAAGAGTGACCTTTGACCCCACGGCTCTACGCAGAGGGATGTAAAACACGAAGGGCCGGCGCCTCGGACCACAGCAGCCTCACCAGACACGTGTGTTTACAGCCCACCTGTCACTCATTTGCATGTACATAGCGGCCTGGCACACCTAAAGCCATCTGATTGGGGCAGAGAAGAGACTTTGGTGGCAAGCTGCTGCCTTCTATACAGCGTTGCCCTATGCAGGCTGGCATTTAGAGCTGCAGAGGGCCATTAGTGAAAATGCCGCCTAAGCATAATTGCTGCCGTGTCCCTAATTGGGCACCCGACGGCATTAATCAGATAGGGCAACACTTCCCAGTGATGGTTAGGAGAAACTAAACAAAGATAGATAGATAGATAGATAGATAGATAGATAGATAGATAGATAGATAGATAGATAGATAGATAGATAGATAGATAGATGAAAGGCACTATATAATAGATAGATAGATAGATAGATAGATAGATAGATAGATAGATAGAGTGAAAGGCACTATATGATAGATAGATAGATAGATAGATAGATAGATAGATAGATAGATAGATAGATAGATAGATAGATAGATAGGTGAAAGGCACTATATAATAGATAGATAGATAGATAGATAGATAGATAGATAGATAGATAGATAGAGTGTAAGGCACTATATAATAGATAGATAGATAGATAGATAGATAGATAGATAGATAGATAGATAGATAGGTGAAAGGCACTATATAATAGATAACACCGAGTTTACCGTCGGCCTCTCGTGCTTTTGAATATTTAGAGCTTTGGGTCTACGGTGATAAATAATGAGGGGCAGACGCCAAAGGCAGGAGATTTTCCGACTGTCCTGTGCAAGTGTGTCAGGAATGGCTGCCCCACTGCTAAAGCAATTAAAGGCTGGCAGTAGACCGTTAAAAGGACGTGGACGCCGACAGTTTAGAGGTCCGTAGGACCCCTATTGTCACGCACACAGAAGAACCGCGAAAGACCCACTTCAGTTTGCTAATCAACATGTGCCCACCCTCCGGTGCCAAAATTAATGAGTAGAAGCCCCTTACATCGAAGCTCCTGTGTTCCTTAACTGACAAATCACAAGGAGGAGACAAAGTGCTGTGAGTGACACAGACGTCTGGGTGGGGACCAATGTTAAAGAGTGGCAGCTGACTGAGTGGGCCTTGTTGAGTTTACAGGGTCTTCCTTGCATTGCTACTTGCGTGTGCTGATCTCCACTCTCCAAACGTCATGACTTGTGAGAAGAACTACCTGAGCTTGAAAAATCTCCAAAAGAGGTTTGACACAAAGGAATACGCCAGGAATTATGAAGAGCAGGAGCAGGCTGCTCATCATGCACCCATTAGACTGGGTGGGCTAGATGTTTTGAGTGGCAGCCAGTGGGAGGAGTTAAATGCCCGAGTGGCATCAGGTCGGGGCGCTAAACCCTTTAGGTCTTAAGGGGCAGCTGATGGGTGGGCAGCATTAAGTGCATTAAGGAACAGCAGGTGGGCAGTGCTAGGTGCCTAAGTGGCAGCCAGTGGGAGGAGTTAAATGCCTGAGTGGCACCAGGTCAGGGGCACTAAATACCTAAGGACCAATGGGGCAGCTGATGGGGTCTGCTAGATTGGTAAGTGGCAGCAGGTGAGTGATGGTAAATGGCTGACTGGCAGACAGTGGGCAGTGTTAGGTGCTTGAGGGACAGCAGGTGGGCAGTGTTAGGTGCCTAAGTGGTAGCTAATGGGTGGAGTTAACTGCCTGAGTGGCAGCAGGTGGGCGGTGTTAGATGCTTCAGGGGCATCAGGTGGGTGGTCTTAGGTGCCTGAGTTGCAGTAGGTTGGGTGGGCCTAGATACACGTTCTTGTTGGCATGTGCTAATCAACATGCAACATGCCACGAATGCAATGCAATGGTAGAGCAAACCTACAAGAAGACAACTGAAAAGAAGAAGCTCAATGTCCAAACCTTCATCTCACGCCATTCATGACTAGAAACCTGCTAAGCTGAGGAAGACCAACAGTACTAAACTGGAATGAAAACCCTGGGCATTTATTCAAGAAACTGGGTGAGTACAAGGGGGACAAGGACTTTGTCAAAGAGGGACACTGGATGTGGCATCATGTAGCTTATGAAGTAAAAGATCAGCCCATGGAGTCATTTGATCCCATAGCCCGGGCTTGTCTATCATCAGGACGGGGATGAAGATCAGCTAATCAGAGGCCGATCTGCTGTGGGGCCGAGAGCAGTCGAGTCTTCATCACATATAGCGCCTTGCATAGCTCTTTAAAAACAGGCTAATGTTTCAGGTCACCTCAATAAAACAAAAACAGATACGAGACAGACAGGCAGAGAGACACCATACAATAGATACATGGATTGATAGAGAGCCACCGTATTCAGGGTGCACTTTAAAAATAATAGCCAGACATGTCTTTGACACACTGCAGTTGGTGGCCATTGTAGTCCTAAACCAAAAGGCTGGCAGCAGAGGATATATAAGGGACAATATAGAGTCACTTCAAATGAGCTGAAGGTATTTTGGAAAGTTTGGAATCCATTACAACGTAAAATGGAGCAGCTCTCTGTCCATCCATCTAATCGGGGCAGCAGTGGCAGACACAGGAACCCGCCCTGTAGGTGGCGCTAGTCCAGCACGTTTAACTGATGGTAACACTATAGATCAGCCTTCAGAAGTTTAAATAAGGGTTACACTACATTAGGTTGTAAATGTGCTCTAAGCCCACCAATAGAGGGGGCGCTATATAAAAATCAAAATCAAATTATACTGAGCGTCTCTTATTAGTGAAGCTGAGCCACAGCCATACATTGCCATCTACAGCGGTGGTTCCAGTGTGTAAGGTGGGAAGAAATCACCAGGAGTGACGTACTTGGGTCCCGGAAGGTCCCTGAAGATCCAAAGGGAAGCATGTGAAGGAAGAGAGAGAAATAAGAGAAGAAAGACAAAGTTAAACAGGAAGGCCAAAGAAAGCGGGCAGTGCCAACATGATAAGGGCACTGTTACAACACACACACACCAACACAGACACTGCTCTGACGTGGAGCACACCGCCGGAGTGACCAGCGGGCGACAGTAGGCCCACTGACTTGGGTCCTTCAGTGCCACCACCTGCAATGTAGACAGAAACATCAGGAAGAAAAAGCAATGAAGGCAGGAGGAGATCAGAGGACATGTATGGTGTCATAAGAGCCACAGCGAGTGACATGTCTGCATGTTCAGGTGACACCACTCAGACACCTTCAACACTTGCAGAGATCTTCCTCACCGCAGACCACCCAGTCCTTCCACAGTCTCCAGACTGAACCCTTAGACCCTGGTGCCCCTAAAGTGCCAGGCCTCCTGTTACAAAGCCCACTTTTGTGGCAGAGCCACCGCATGTTGTTTTTACCTTCGGTCTACAGAATACATGAAAGTCAGGTGGCTGCCCGTCCCGGCTTGAGTGACACGTCCATTAGCGAACGCCTTGTTACTGCTAATGTCCCGAGCAGAATGGCAATAACGATCATATCTGGAACGAGATTTTATTAACACTACAGAGCGTCGTGTAATTCCTTGAATGTCACAGTAATTAATGAGTCAGGATTGGCTCGCCCCATGCCTGCCAAGGAAGATGTCACATCCCAGCAAATCGTCTTTATCCTTCATGTGTGTCATTTAGAGACAGGCTGCCACTCACTCCTTCACTTTACGTGACGGGGACCCCCTGTAATCCCACTAATATGAAGGACTCAGAGCACAGGGGGGGGACCGTCCTAAGATGAGGAGCTGCAGGCAACTCATTCCCACTCCCTGAGCCGTCTGCGTCCTGACTTGGAAGGGGGCGTGGCTGGACTTCTAGGGGTCCCGACAAGTGGGGAAGATCACTGAGAGCCTGGGGGGCAACCAGGACCCCAAGAGTGAACGAGTTTGATGGCATCCTGGGTGTGTCCCAGTGACTTCCCAGAAGTCTGTGCACTGTCTGGTAAACGGTGTGCCCCGTCTCACTCGCATGGCTGCCACTCACCCAGTTACGATGGGCGCCAGCATCTGAGTGGGGGTCAGCTGTTCTGGGCTGGATACAAGGGGGCTTGAGATTTTACTCTGAGGCGCTTTCCTTTCTTTTCTGCAGTTTGGTGGTCTGAATTGTTTCCGTTGAAGCCCTCTGCACCAGAAAGTTTGTTATCATCACTCTCCGTGAAAACAGATTTCATTTTTTTCCTTGGGCATCAGTATAAGCAACATGGAGCACGTAACAGATATAAAACAATATATAATTTTATGAAGCCAAAGACGAGATAAGACACGAAAAAGGGGATGGAGGTGAGCGAGAACAGCAGCTACACATAAGTGGGTATGGAAGAGAATCCCCCCTTTGAAACATTCCCATTTGTTTTGCTTTACGGCCTTAAATGAAAACACACAAATTATATTTCTTCCAGCTTTACTTACTCAATGCCATGTCTAACATCCAAGTGAAGGATATGACAGCTACAGTTCAGAAGAATTATAAAAAATTAAAAACAAGAAATCCTGAGATTAATAAAGGACCCCCCAAACTCACTCAGGTGTCAGTGCCCCCCTTTCCCATTGTGGTTACTGGCTTCCTACCACCTGTGATCAGTTGTAATGAGTGGGATTAGTGAAGCTGGTCCGGGAGCATTCGGTCCCTTACTTGGTAGAGCAACTGATGGCAGACAACTGACTGTGGGTGGCAAGCCACTGGCAAGTGGCAGCAGGTGGGAGGAGTTAAATGCCTAAGTGGCAGCCAGTGAGTGGAGTCAAATATTTGAGTGGCAGCCAGTGGGTGGAGTTAAATGCGTAAGTGGCAGCAGGTGGGCGTTGTTAGGTGCCTAAGTGGCAGCCAATGGGTGGAGTTAAATGTTTGAGTGGCAGCCAGTGGGTGGAGTTAAATGTCTAAGTGGCCGCAGGTGGGCGGTGTTAGGTGCTTAACTAATATTTCTTCCCAGCTTTACTTACTCAATGCCATCTCTAACATCCAAGTGAAGGATATCACAGCTACAGTTCAGAAGAATTTAAAAAAATAAAAAACAAGAATTCCTGAGATTTCTGGACCTGGACCCCCAAAACTCAGAGGTGTCAGTGCCCACCATTCCCATGGCGGTCACTGACTTCCTCCCACCGGTGCTCAGTTGTAATGAGTGTGATTAGTGAAGCTGTTCCTGGTCCATTCATTCCCTTGCTTGGTAGAGCAACTGACTGTGGCTGGCAGGTCACTTTCAGAAGATCTCAGGATAGAGTTGTGGACGGACATCAGGCAGGAGATGGAAACAAAAAAATCTCAAAGGCTTTATCAAACCCAAGGAGCTCAGTAAAGTCCATCATGAAGAAGTGTTTGGTACTCCTAGGACCCTCCATACTGGATGGAAGAGCAAGAGGGAAACTGGTAAGAGAGGCCACCAGGAGGTCAATGGAGTTACAGGATTTGATGGCACAGAGTGGTCATTAATGGTGTGCAGGTGACAACAATTTCACAAGTACTCCACCATGGTGGCTTGTTCAGGAGGGTCGCACTTCTCAAGAAAGGCCACATTAAGGCTTGTTTGAGCTTTCCCAGAATGCACCTTGGAGATTCTGATGCCAAGTGGAAAAAGGTCTTCTGGTCAGATGAGACCAAAATCAAACTATTTGGCCTCAACACCAAATGGTCCACCAATGCAGCTCACCATTCACAACACACCACACCTACAGTATAGCATAGAGGGGGCAGCATCCTGTTGTGGGGGCCTAGGGCGCTCGTTAGGGTAGAAGGAAAAATGGATGGGGGCAAAATACCATCAAATTCTGGAGGAAAACCGACAGAACGTTCACCTTTCAACACGACGATGACCTGAAGGAACAGCAAAACTGACCACATGGTGGCTGAAGGAGAAAACAGTGAACGTCCTGGTGTGGCCAGTTAGACCCCAGACCTAAATCTGTGGAAAGATCTGAAGATAGCAGACCACCAACACTCACCAGCCAATGTGACCGAACTTGAACAGTTAACCTGTAAAGACGAGTGGGGGGCAAATATTGGGTGGGCTCAGTCTAGGTGTGCAAAGCTGAGATAGAAGAATCAATAGACTCAAGGCTGGCATTACAGCAAAAGGGGGGTCAACAAAATGACATTGGGGGGGATCCAGTATTAATCTCAGGGGGTCTTGTTTTTAATTTTTTATCATTTTTCTGAACTGTAGCTGTGATGTCTTTCACTTGGATGTTAGAGATGGCATTGAGTAAGTAAAGCTGGAAAAAATATTAGTGTCTGTGTGTGTGTGTGTGTGTGCCCTGCGGTGGGCTGGCACCCTGCCCGGGGTTTGTTTCCTGCCTTGCGCCCTGTGTTGGCTGGGATTGGCTGCAGCAGACCCCCAATAACTCTGTCATTAGGATATAACGGGTTGGATAATGGATGGATGGATGGATGTTTTCATGTAAGGCTGTAAACGGAAACCAAATGGGAATATGTCGGGGGGGGATATGCTCTATACCCACTGTAAGTGGCTGGCAGAAGGTCCGCTAAAGTCTACCACCACAAAGTACAAGTCTGCTGCTATGATCAGCCAGGCGTTTTCAGGTGCACTTGATTTCTACATCGACTTATCAAGTTTTGGACCGACTAGTTTTTGAGTTGGAAGTCACGAGGGGCGTTCAGTAATTTATCTACCTGAATATAAAGAAAGTGGCCATCACGTCGATCCCAGTCTGGGGGATGCTGTGACAGGAGTTACTCCTGCACAGTGCGAGTCTGACAGGAGATCAGGAGAGTCCTCACACAAATCAAGGTTGGAGCAACGTTCAGTGAACAAAGAAGAAGACCCCTGAACGACGCGTGACGGCAGTTTATGGTGTCATCGGCCTTTGGAGCGAGCAGGTGAAGTGGGGTGGAGAGTCCACTGCAACTTCCACTGAAAGGTGCAAGGAAAGTCGAGGATTTCATTTTGCCAGACCGACGAATGAAGGTTTCCCGTTGTGGCAACCGCTGCTCAAAATGACAGCACAGAAAAAAACCAAAATGGTGCCAGAAAAAGACACAAAACACGTGACGACATCGGAAAGCAGAATCCTAGCTCAAAAATAATGAGGAGAAAGGAAAATGAAATCCTAGAGTAGCAAAAAGGGTTCAGGAGGATTTACGAGACATGAATACTCAGACCAATCCACGCAGACGTCTGCTCCCCTTAGGTTCTTGCTGCAGAGTTTCCTAATTTGCCCGCATCGGATCCTGCCACTCCTGGCACCTTGTGGCACTTTTGTACGAGGCTCACCTTTGAGTTGTCTGGGAGATCTGTCCTCCTTGTTTTTATTTTGACTCGATCCAAGGGTTCGACTCGCGATTATGAAGTCTGCTCGAGACTGGCACTCCTATTGGAGTCGGAGAGAAAGTCTCACCGTCAGCCGGGAACACGTGTGGCAGAACAAATCCCGAGTTAATAAAGTGGACGGCCGCATTTGAGAAGCGCGGCTGGGGTGCCAACTGGTTAGAAAATGGCTAACGCTTGTTCTTTCAGAAGTCAGCGGGAAGGAAGCCTCCTCAAAAATACCCCGTGGCGCACGGAGCGCATAACGATTTAAACGAGCTGTTAAGCACCAAGTGCCAACAACTCGGAATAAAAAGGGCAAAGGAAATCTTTTCAATCAATAGGAAAAAAAATGAATTCAAATGAAGCCAAGAGAAGAAAAACACAAACACACAGACAGTTGAAAGGCACTCTTAGTGCGAACTCCTAAAAGCGCACTACAGACATGGCTGGCATCCCAAATCCATACAAAACCTGCCGCTTGGCTCCTGTCGATTATTTCAGGGATAATGCTGGGCAGCAGAGGCGCTTGCAGGATTTTTAAACAAATTTCTTCATAGATTTACTGAATTTGTTTCAAGTGCCCTTCTTTTCCCAGTCACACCAAAAGGAGTGTCACTGCAACTTGCTGGCAGGCTGAGGGACACAGTGAGGGTCACACCATGGATGAGACTCTGCAGCCTGGTGCCAGTGCATTGGACAGGCACAACGGGAAACCAGCAGCCAACTGAACCCGATGGCTTGCGGTGCGCTGGCCACCAAGTCAGGCCACTCCGAGCGTGAAGAAGGCAGGTGCACTCTGGGACCTGGTGACAAATAATAAGGAATACGGTCACAGGTGGCACGAGGCCAGAACTCCACTTTAGCACAATTGCTTGGGGGAGAAAACAATGAAGTTTCCTGACTTTCAGTAGGAGTGACGACAGGACAACGCCGTTCTGCTACACGTCTGTCAACATCTGCACTCACAGGGCACAGCACGGCTGAGGGGCACTGTGTGCCCACCTGCACTCGCGATTGTTCAGGACGTGTCAATCGCTCAGCCATTCATTTCGGTTTTCCTGGTCAAAGTCAGAGGCGAGGCGGGTCATTGTTGGCAACAGCATGGGCAGGGAAGACTCATTGAAGAGCCCTGGCACTCAGGGACAATCAAATCAGCTGAGACTTGTCGAATAAAGTGTCACGAGACTTGGGTTTGCGTCACCTTGGGGTTTGGGTCAAATTTGATCAGACGGTCTGCCACCTGAAATGAATGCCTTATACTATAAAACGAGTTCAATTCATCGAGCATGTGGGCACTCGGGTATGGCAGGTGAGGAGGACACTTCAGCAGAAAGAAAGAAAGAAAGAAAGAAAGAAAGAAAGAAAGAAAGAAAGAAAGAAAGAAACCTCAACAATGAATAATGTCAATGACCTTCCAAAACAAACAAGAACAGGACAAATAATTAAAATGAAGTCAGAACATTCCTCCTGCCCAAAAACTCATCAGACAATCCAAACAAAACAACACAGCCCAGCACTGAGGCGCATGAATGGCATGGAGCTGCACGGGCAGAGCAGTCAGCCACAGTGAGGGGACGAAAAAATACACAGGTGACAGCGAAATGACACGGACAACCTGAGAGGTAGCAGCAGTCCCAGCCCCAGAGTCGCACAGGCAGAGAGGGAACTAAACTGAATGGGATGGCAGACTGGCACAGGGCAGACGCACATGGCCATACTCACTGGCACTGGGACAATCAACTGGAGCTTTGAGAGGAAACCCCCCGAACACCAGAAGGAAATGCAGAGCCTAGACATTATATTATATGATATTATATTATATTGCGTGGAGTTTGCATGCTCTCCCCGTGTATTCCTCCTGGCGCTCCGGTTTCCTCCCACAGTCCAAAGACATGCAGGTTAGGTGGATTGGCGATTTGAAATTGTCCCTGGTGTGTGGGTGTGTGGGTGTGTGCCCTGTGGTGGGCTGGCGCCCTTCCCGGGGTTTGTTTCCTGCCTTGCGCCCTGTGCTGGCTGGGATTGGCTCCAGCAGACCCCCGTGACCCTGTAGTTAGGATATAGCAGGTTGGATAATGGATGGATATTATATTATATTGGCAGGCAGGGTGGTGCAGTGGTTAGGGTTTCAGACTTCAAATCTTGAGGTTGTGGGATTACTTCCTGCTACTGACATTGTGGGACCACAAGCAAGTCACTTCAGCTGCTTATGCCCAGGCTGGAGTGAAATACAGTATAACCAATTTGATCTCAAATATCATAAGTCATGCGACTAATAATAATAATATTTTACCCGTTCATCTTCCTCACTTTGTATTATATTATAGTATACCAGTAACGGTGCACTGCTATAACGATAACGTGCGGTGAATCCACTTGACGTGAGCGTTCCTGCTTTTCATCCTCTTTCTTTCTCCGTCTCTCTTTATCATTCGTCTGCTCAGACGTTGATGCGTTTGTTCCTTCCTGATCAGCTCTTCTCTTCTCCACCCTAGCGGCCCACTGCTTCTCTTCTTTCGTGGGCATCTTTTCGCGTTAAAACTGATTAAGTTAGTTTTTCATTTTGCAATTACTTATTACGTTTTCTTTAAATTTCCACTTAACCTGGCACTTTAGTCTTCAATCTGCCTCAAGAATGAGTAACGATATGAAGAGGTAGGGGAAGTGACCGCAAAGGTGGTAGGGAATGAGAACGGCGCCCGTACACATGCGCCACAAGGCCGCCCTGCTGCGCGGGGCCGAGAGTTGATTCTACAATAAAATAAAAATAAAGAGAGTACTAAACATCATGACCCTGAAAGCGGATAGTAGACGTCACGCAGTATTTGTGTACCAAATTTCAAGTGAAACGGTTTGCGAGCTACAGGTGATTTAAAATCCTGGACAGACAAAGGAACAGCGTATTATATAAGAAGATGATATGATATTATATTATATGATATGATATTAGTTGTACTGCTCTACAATCTAAGATAAGTTGAACTCAAAGTAATCAGCATCGACCTCATTATTAACATCTGCAATGCCCATCTAGTCGACTGTATTTTGTAATGCATGTAGTAGTAAAATGCACCACATTTGTCATTCCAACTGATGGCGCCTCACAAACATTTGCAGCAGTAATAATACGATGCTTTGCATTTGGTATGGGAGTCACAGTAGTGTCAATGGTTATGATGTGCCATCTTCAGGAATGACAGACACACAGACACTCATCCTTCTATTATACAGGGTGGCCCACTAAAACGTGTCCCGTTGCAAAGAGCGTTCGTGAACACGCTGACTGAAACGGGCACAGAGATGTACTGACGCACGAGGAGGTCACTTTCAGCATCTTCTGTAAATGCGGGTGCCGAATTTGATCATTTTTTTCTCTTCACCACGTAATCCAGTCGGCCATTTTTTCGTGGGCCACCCTGTATTATATCATTGGGGGCTGGATGTGCCCTCGTTAAACCGGATGCTAAGGCACAATCCCACCCAGCGGGTGATTGAGGGTGGATGACCACAGCAGTAGAAGCCATGCAGACCACACAGACGGTGACCGGGCCGTGCCGACCACCACTGGACGCTAATAAGACCAAAGCAAACAGTGCCAGTCAGCCCCGAGTTCACAGTGCCACATACCGGTGGAGTTGAAGACGTTGGGAGATGGCGGGGTGTAGCCCACTGACTCGGCCAGCAGTGTGTTATACGGACTTGTTCCAGATCGGGTCTGTAGGACGGGGTTGGTAAGCAAATGATTTCCCATTGTAGCTGAAAGACAAGAACAGACACCATAAATTTCCCGCATACGTAGCGTAGATCCTTCAAGTATGAGCTTTCCCTCACAACCACCACAATGTCCCATTCCACTCATGGCTCAACTAATGTCACTGCCATAACAATCGCCTTTCCGTTTCTCCCACAGTGGGACTCCTTCTCCTTAGCACAGAGTTGGAAACAACGGGGCGAGCGAGAACAACGTCTGCCAACAAGCTTCATAACGCGAGGTCACCAGACCCCGGAGCTAACACCGGCTTTCCTTTGAAGCGTCTTGACGAAAGGCGACATTCCCAGTTGCTGAAGTCGCCCACTCCGTGCCTCCCGGCTGCACTGTGGCCTCCGAAAACAAGCGAGTCCTCATTTCACTGGCATGGCGTTAGCAGGCCCACAGCCAGGCTAGCAGATGCAGTCTGCCTGGGCTCCTGGAGGAAAACCGAGAAGCTGGCACCGAGGCCCAGAGACCTACCCTGAGCACATGGGAGGCCAAAAGGCGTTTAGCGAGGCTGCGAGCGCCAGACAGCAGGGAGGCTGAGCAGCCTGAGAAAATCGGACAAGATGTTACAGGCACAAACAGTTGGCAGGAGAAGCGTAACAAAATGCAGACAGACAATATTGTGGGGATGGACACGGCGCAACAGAAGCATTTCAGCTGAAGATCTCAGCGCACTGAGCCAGCCTGTCGTGAAGGGAGGAACTCAATCGGGCATGTGGTGCCCCCACTCCGAGTGCCACATGCTTGACACCTGCTTCACGGTGCTGTCACACATGCGTGTCAGCGGATCGCACTACTACCCCGGGACACCAGGGGGCACAATCATGGACTCCTCTGTCTCTTTTTACACCCACAGCACCGAGATGACCCCCCATTCAGGGGAACTGACGCTGCCCCTTCTGGTCCTTGAGCTATAAAAGCAGGGCACTCCCAGAAAGGAGATGAGCCCCCCATGCCACGGAGCTCCCACCCCGAACGCTGACCGATCTGCTCTCCAGAGCCTTCAAACTACAGCCTACCACTACAGTCTGCGTTAGATCATTTGGGCCGCCATTGCACACTTGTTCATTTGTGCCAGCTGATTATTTTAAGGTTGGCACCCTATCGTTTCATCTCGACTCCTGTCTTACCCTCATCCGAGAGTAGAGCTGTAGACCCGAGAAAAGCGGCAAACGTACAGTAACTCTAGGAAGACTTAAGTAAGATCTCATGAGCGACCAGACTGATGGATAAAAGCTGGGTGCTCGACCTCCTTCAGAAGCACCAGAAGACTTCCTTCACGTGGTGAATCACAGACTCAAGGACACCGGTGGAAACTAATGAGAAAAGAACTTAGGACTGAAGAGACATGGAGTTGAGGCAGAAACCTGGACAACCTTCAAGAAGGACCTGAATGAGACACTGGGACAGCTTAGTGAGGGACTAATGGGCCGGCTGATCTCCTCTAGCCTGTCAAATTCATCTTCTTATTTTCTAAGTGTGTTAACTTGACCAGGATCACGTGAGGACACAGCGATGTGGAAGAATTTGTACCTAAACCCTCATCCCTTAGGTGGCCACATCGCCTGCAACCCCAGAAAGTGTCCCAGATGCTTGTTGCAGACCCCTAAAGCCAGACGAGGCCTGATGTCATTACTTTGAGTGCCGCCTTTTCCATGGTTGGTTGTGAGAAGCTGCGGTTGGTTCCTCACCTCTGTTGAGCGATGGAGTGCTGTTGATATCTCCGGCCATGAAGGACGACTCTGTCTGTTTCCGCACCGTGTCATTCCACATCCTTCTGATGCGACTCTGAAAGTGCAGAGACAAAGAGGTGAGCAGGGAGGAAAGACGACAAAGTCAAGGGAGACGCTGCCTGGGGTCCAATATGAGAACATGCAGGGGAACTTCTTGGTCTCATGGGCTGGGTGATGTTCTTCTGACTGCTGAGGGCCAAGAAATGGCAAGAAGTCCTAAAATAGACAAAGATGGCCCGTAGTGTAGAGGGCTCCTCAAGAGCAGAGTACAAGACCCCAGAGACCACCCTAAACTCTTTCCTGCCCAGTATACACCAGCGGGAGACAGCAGCCCATGAATGTATGAGTGCTGCTCCAAGAAGACACGCTCGGAGGTCTGAAGGTGAGACAACGTAAACCATCGAGACGGAAGCTCTGCTGAGCATTTGGTGCTCGTCTGCGCCACCGACCTCTAGCCATGCTGCTCTCCCTCGTACCACTCGGACCCTCCTTTTACACACAACCCCCGCACCCCAGAGTGCCGACGAGGCAATCAGCCAGACCGTGCATGTCTGCACATGAACCCGTGATCTGCTGAGCACCTCATCACCACGCTACGACACACCTGTACCACCACGGACCTCGCCTCGTCTTCCAGTAGCTCTTGTGTGGCACCCGAGCAGACCTGATGTTGTGGACTGTGCTCTGACCCAGCTGACTAGCCATCACCATTTGGCCCTCGTTAAGGTGGCGCAGATTCTTACGCTTGTCTGACACATCATCACCTTCATGCCTGACTGTTCACTTCCTGTCTAATATATGCCACCGCAACGAGACAATCCATGTTCTTCACCTCACCTGACAGTGCTTTTAATGTGGCGTATAACGCTGTAATGTGGCACATGTGCTCCCACATGACAAAGAACCTAACGATGAGGGTCAGCACTGGCATACGGCACACAATCCCGGAGGGCACACTGCAGTCCTCAGTAGTGTCCAGATGACCCCACCCCCGTACCCGATGGCAGTCTGCCCCGTGCCGTACCTGAGTCCCAGTGTAGTAACGATTGTTGGCCCTCATAGAGGACGTCTTGAGGGAGCCGTGAGAGTTGGCGGCGGACGTGCGGCTGCAGCAGTACGAGTGGCGTAGACACTTGCTGTACTCCTTGTGTACCTGGGCAATCGAAGAAGAGACAGACGGACGGGGTGAGTGAACAGCTTAGGAGAGGAGGGTTCACAGATGCCAGCCGTCAATCTCTTTGAATGCCACATCAGATGTGGGTGCCCTGCCAAGGCTAACAGGAAATGAGCATCTCGATGGCACCTCCACCTCCACACACTTATAGGACTAGCGCCCCCCTGGTGGCAGGAGGTGATGCCATTGTCTCCTGCTCTTCGAGGGGCTGCTCATTACACCCTCCACCTGGAGGCCCAAAGCTTTTTGGTCCAGAGAAGAGAATGTTTGATTTCCGCTACGCATATCACACCACACACACACACACACACACACACACACACACACACACACACACACACGCACGCACGCACGCACGCACACACACACACACACACACTGATAATTTCATCTGCTTTCCAAGTCTGGCCATATCGTGGTCACTGCAGAAGGCGCTATATATAAAAGAAAGACTCAAATCTTCATAGAATAAAATGAACGGATATCCTGCACCTGGGTGGCATCACATGTGCCCAGTTCACCACAAACGCTGTCCTGGCGCCGCTTTATGTGTTGTTCGGTGACCCGAGTCCCAGGATGGTCTGATTCATTCTGGTTCATATCATCCCAGCCCCATTTGAACCTGAGACCCCCTGCAGCTTTGCATCTTAACTAGCGGATCACGCCAAGCAGGCAGGGCAGATGGCAACTTCATATACCACTTGACGGTAAAAGAACGCTTTAGAAAGTAGGGTGTTAAAAGAAGACCATAAATGCCAATGTAAAATTGCCGCTCTGGGGACTCTAAAGAGGGCACAGCGACTGAACACGGAGACGTGTCACTCCAAAGTGCCACGGGATTTGCATGTAGCGGCAAGGTGACTCATCATTTTGAAGTTCACCGCTCAGCCTGTCATGTCCTTCACATGCTCAGGAAACGACACCCACGACAGCTGCAGGAGAGATGGCGAGACTGGTAGGTGGCGGGTTTTATGAAGCGTCCTTCAGACAGACAGTCAAAAGGTAAACACAAGACAAAGCCATGACAACTCATGACCTTCCTTCTCCACAGCTCTGTGATTCACTCAGCCTGGCAGTGCCCATCAGGCAGGACAGCAAATGACATTTTATACCACCCTACAAATGCAAGTGAAGCCCCCAATGCCTGCCTCCCATTGACTGAAAAGAGAGTGACTGAGCAGCCACGGTGCCACTGTGGCAGTAAATGGGGTCTTGCCAAAGGTTTGAATGACTTTCACAATCAAGTTGCCATGTTCATGCCAGTCTGAATGCCTTACATCATTAACTGCCCCGTACACAGCTGGTTCATGCCTTGTGCCCAAAGCTGCTAGAATATTCTCGGGACTCTCAACGGATTTGAAGGAACTCTCCACCGAAATGCAGATCTGGAGATGAAGACCACCATGTCTGGTGTTGGCACCCTTGATCTTCTAACAGCATGCATGGTGGACTCAGCAAGTCCTGAGACCCTTCACACTTTTGTGACGGTGCAGCCTTATTCTAAAACGGTTTTCATTCATTTTCCCCCTCAACAATTTAATGGGATTTTGCAAATGTATTAAAAATAAAAATCTCCGATATCTCACTGACACGAGTCTCCGGACCCTTTAGTGAGCTGAAGGCCCCTTGGCAGCCTGGAGTCTTCTTGGCTTTGGGGACTTTCTGCCATTCTTCTCTGCAGATCTTCTCAGGCTCCATCAGGTTGGAAGGAGACCACCAGTGGACAGCCATCTTCAGGTCTCTCCAAGTCTGGAGTCTGGATGGGCCACTCAAGGACATCCCCAGTGTTGTCCCTAAGCCCCTGCTTTGAGCTTAGGGTCTTTGCCCAGTCGGAGGTGTTCATTAAGGAGGTCTCTGGTGTTTGCTCCATTCAGCTTTCTGTCAAGCCCGACTAGTCGCCCGATTCCGAAGCAGGATGCTGGCACCGTCATGCCCCACTGTTGGCATGCTGTCACATTGGCCAGTTTCTTCCAGACATGGCGCTAATCTTGGTTTCATGGCTCCAGAGTTTCTCACAGCCTCGGATTCCTTTTGGTGCCTTTTTGCAAACTCCACTTTTACTGAGGAGAGCCTTCTGTGTGGCGGGCCCAGATGGGTGGGCTGTAACGATGGCGGGTGCCCTTCTGGATGTTTCTTCATTCTCCACACAGACTCTCTGCAGCCCAGCCACCATTGTGTTCCTGGTCACCTCCCACGATTACTCATCCTGGCCAGATGGTTAGCTCAAGGAGGAGTCGCGTTGTTCCAAACGTCTTCCATTTAAGAATTTGGGAAGCCCGTCTGCTCTTGGGAGTCTTCTTCTCTAGATCTGTGCCTCCACATGGTCCTCTCTCTACATCCTGCAGACAGTTCCTTGAACTTCATGGCCTGGTTACAGACAGGTGGTGCCTTACCTGATCGGGCCAATCAACTGAATTGACCACAGGTGGACTCCACACATCTCCACGATGATCAAAAGAACAGGCAAAGCAAAGGGTCTGAACACTCGCGCCACTGGGATGGTCCCGTTTTGTTTGATCATTCTGGGGTATTGAACGTGGATTGATGGGGCGTTTAAACAAATGAACAAAAATAACAAAATGGGAACAAATGGGGAAGGTCCGAGTACCTTCTGAAGGCCCTGTACATCCAACAGAGGGCCAGCGTCCGAGCACATTTGCTCATCTTTGACCTCCGCTCCACCGCTGTAGGATTTTCCACAAAGGCAAAGCGCTTGTGAGGCCCTCAGAAGAAGCCACCAGGTCAGGGTTGGATCTTTACTGGTCTGTCCAGCGGAGCTTCACTTCAGTTCAGCCCTGTCCCAAATACGACCTGCTGGCTTCACCCCGAGCAGGCCCCAAAAATTAGAAGGCAGCAAAATAACAACACGTGTACCCAAAATACATCACAACGCCTGACAAAGAAAAGGATAACCGTAAACCCCGGTTTGTGCTAAAAGAGGACAAATCTTCATCATTCAAGGATTTATTTACAAAAAGACAAAGAAATCCTCATGAAGAGGCACCAAGAGATGCGTAAAAGCCAACAAGTCTCACTCGCTATGAAAAACAAAAACTCAGAATCCTTAATAATCAGAAAACAACCAAACCAGTAAATCCACACAAACGTAGTTCTTATGAAACCAAGTGAGCAGCTAGCCGCTGTTTGGGCTGGGCACGTTGGCGCATCAGTGCCTAACAGCGGGTCACGAGGAGCCACAAGTGCTGTGCAATCACACAAGGGGTCCGAGGCACAGAGCTGCCCAGGAATGGCCTCACGTCGGGCTGCTAGTCCTCTGACTACTACCAGCAGGCTTCAGCCTCCCCAGGCCCAAACTTTCAACACACACAAAAACATGTCTTACAAGGGAGAGGGTAACAATAAACCTCTGGCTTGCTGAGACAACCCAAGACAAAGTATCTTTACAAGCTGAGAATTTACTGAAGCAATCAAAAAGGAACCAAAGGAGCAAAAATAAAAGGGTTTACCTATAAGGCGGAATACAAGAAATCATCTAGAAAAGCAGAACCCAGTAAAGAAACCAGGACCTCCAACAAACTCTCAACGGTCCAGTGCTGGGACCCTCGCTCTGACCTCCATTAATAAGCAGAGAGTAGGCCCTGCAGCAGTGATGTCCGGGTGGTCCCCCTCAAAGTTTTTAATTACAGCATTACGACTGGCGCCAGCAGAAATGGCAAAGACAAGAAAAGCAAGAACTCGAAACTAAGAGCAGCAGCAAGTAAACATAAAATACGCAAAACGCTGAGCCGCCCGCCGCGTGAGTTGATGTCATTCAGGGCAAACTGCAGCACTCGGGAAAATCAGCACGGTGGTGCCACGTAAAAGTGTGAAAGGTTTCCAAACACCCCGAAATGAACTAAAAACAAACCACAAATGCTAAACATAAGAAGCCAACAAATGTTGCCTCCTTCATCTGAGGATTGAAGCAGAAAAAATAAAACTCGATTCTAACATGGCAGCAGAGACAAGTTGGATGTGTGTTGGCGTCGGCCCTCAGGCTACTGCAGGCTGATATAGGCCTGGGGGTGGGGCCACGGGGTCAGGAGGCCCGCCCCCTCAGGCTAATCACATGACAAATAAGGACACGATGGATGTCATCATTAATACAACACGCTAATAAAAAGTAACAAACGCAACGAGACAGAGTCCACTGAGAAAACATCAGCCATAAATGGAAAGAAACCTCAACAATAAATAGATAAATGTACAGGGTGGTCCAGAGCTAATTATGCAATTATGAAAAGGCGAACACATCGCACCCGCTGCTCGACTGACAACCGTCTGCCCGCCGTTTTGGAATGCAGGGCAGGTGCCGCCCTCTATCGGCAACAAAAAGAGTTTTTTGTGAATTCTCTATGTAATAAACTTAATAAGTTAGAGCGTAATGCAAATTGCATAATTAGATCTGGACCACCCTATATATATATATATATATATATATATATATATATATATATATATATATATATATATATATAAAAGGCACTTGGGAGCCTGGGCACTCCTCGCCCGTCAGTTAGAGCCTGTATAGCGCCTTTCATTAGGAGTCAACGCAGCTGGCTCTGGGCACACCTGCTCACACAAGTATTCATTAATCAATTGTAAGATGGGCACCTAGGAGTCAGAATACCCAGAAAAGAACACAAGGACACGGGCAGACTGTGCCAGCTACACAATGACAGCAACCTGGATGGAAATCAAACCTTGGCCCCTGGAGGTGGGCACCAGAGGTGCTAACTGTGGTGTCACCTATCCTTCAAAGAGCAATATTCCCATGTGGAGTGTGCCAGCTGGGCTTCATACGGTGTCTTTCTCTCCCTGGCTGGCATGGCTGCCCATCTACTGCAGATCACTTCCTACGAGTCTTCAGTTGGTTTTTTTCTGTTGTTGAATGTTTGACTGTTGCTCCCATCGGGAGGGAGGCCTTGTGTTTCACTTCACTGCTCGCTCACACACACACATACCTACCTTGTGTGCCCAGAGATGAGGCAGTTCACTCCCACCATGTAGACAAAAAGCAAGAAAATGAAAGGAGGGCTCAGTCCCCACTGTACTTGTGTGCGTCAATGTCACTGGCGGGCACCGGTGCCTGCTGAGAATCCGAAGCTCACTATCACCTTGCCCGACCTTGTTAAGATACTCAGCTCTAATTCTGATTTTCTCCTCCATGCTCGTCTAATCAGTGTGTCTCATGAGCCATAGCTGCGATTAGGCACATTCTGAAGAGCAGATGCCAAGGCACTTTGAAAGTGTCACTTCAGGCCACTTCAAGACATGGAAAAGATTACATGAAAAGTAGATGAAGGAAAGAAAAGAAAATGACAGAGAAGCTGTGTGGGTCAATGCCAGTACAGAGCTAAATAACAGGGACAGACCAAAGGGGAGCCACATGTGCCCATTGCTCAGTTCTGACACCCTGGCATCATCCTGCAGAGGCTGCATGACTCACCCAATAGCTATGCTCTGATGCCAGCCTGCATCTGTGAAGTGAAGGCACTGCATTAGTGGGTGCCAGTCTCACTAGTGGCCCTGTGCACCCTTAACTCAGCAGTGCCAATGTGCCTTCAGCATGTCACAAGCTCTGCCGCTATGCGTCTCAAGAGGAGGCAGCGCCGCTGCTCTTGCACTGCAGCGTGAAATTGGCAGTAATTTTATCAGAATCCATGAGACGTGAGCAGCACAGAAAAAAAAAATGGAGCCCAGTGCACGTTGTTTCTAAAAATAGAAGTGCCACCACATCCTCTCAGTCACGCAATACGCTGCAGGCCCGGATGTGCCATGAAACAAGGCCCGATGGGCACACTGCAGGCAGGCAGACACACAGACAGACAGTGGGGCGATCATTGTGCACCCGCACAGTGCAACACAAACTTCTGAGTCTAGGGAGTCTTCTGCGACCACCAGAGGGCAGTATGGTAACGGTGATTAAAACGGAGTGTCAAATACCCACTAGTGCGCGCCACCGGGGAGACGTCTGACGGACTCGTGGACGCGCGGGTGTTCACATTGATTGCGAAGTAAAAGGGGGGCTTCACTGCGTGAGCGCGCACCTTTGCCGTCATACCAGACAGATGATGATGAAGAAGAAGGAGGAGAAGGAGAAAAAGTAGCGTCCCCAACGCGTGATTTGCTTTTGAACGAATCTGCATCGAGCCTTCAGATTTTCTATGGGCGAATGAATGAACTGGGAAACACGCAGAGTGACAAAACAGATACAAAACGATACATTGTGAACAAAATGGCAAATAAAAATAATACAGAGCATGGAAATACGGACAAAATTAGTAAAAAAAATAAGACGATTCGCTTACAACAACGAAGCACAGAATAGACTTTAAAAGCAATCAAAACGTATTTATAAACCCACGTGTGTTCAAATGCACGTAACGCAGCGCACTAAAATACCAGCCAATCAGAGCGAGTCCAGCAGCCGACTCGGGCTCGGAGCGTCTCCGTGGCTCACGATTGGATAAAAGTTGACTTCATAAAGAAAAAAGAAGGAGAAAAGGGTGCAAAGTCACTAACGGTCATGTCCATCAAACCACTGGCAGAGATGGTGATTAAACGGGTGGCAGTGCCCCGTAATGAGCCGAGAGACGCCCGCTGATCTTCGGGCGCAGCCGTTCCGTCAATGCGATGTCCGCACTTTAGGCGCATTTCAACGGACAAATGTATTTACTCCGACTCGAAAAAGAAAACACACAAATACAAACGCACGGACACCTCCACGCATCCGTACAAATACATCGCGTTTCACATAAAGCAGCGCATATAAGATCAGCCAATCAGAGCGAACCCGGCACCCGCCTCGGGCTCGCAGCGTCTCCGATTGGTCAGCAGTTGACCATTAGAGAGAAAGAAAGAATTAACGTCAGCCGGTGGCGCCCTATCGGGGTGCTCGTACATAAGAAACAGCAATAGCTGCGTAAACATCTGAAATGCTCCAAAGTGCGTTTTGAAGTTGAAATATTTAAACAGAAATGTGTCATTTCTCACCCCCTGGCAGGTCCTTGAGGGCTAATCCTTAGTCGAGGATCAAAATTGACTTCATATTCGCAATCGCTGACCTTGAACAAATCCGAAACAAACCTCATATACCTTTTCATGTATAACCCTTTGGGAGTGACTCTTAGAGGGCGAGGACCACCGGAAAAGAATTGTGATTAGCAACAACAAAATCGCAAAA
Source organism: Polypterus senegalus (assembly GCF_016835505.1). NCBI lineage: Eukaryota > Metazoa > Chordata > Cladistia > Polypteriformes > Polypteridae > Polypterus > Polypterus senegalus. The sequence continues at coordinate 77,789,763 of NC_053165.1, forward strand.
AACGACACCAGACCTGCCAGTATGGCCGAGCCCCAGTTTTGTTTTTAGGTTTTGTGAACAGAAGTAACTTTGTCCCCTGGTATTCCATTTAGGGGTGAACCCCTGATGTGGCCTACACAACTTCAGGGCCTTGTGATTTTTATTTATTTGTTTTCTGAAGACTTACTGGTCTGCTCTTTATTCTAAGGGTGTCATCTCCTGCGCACACTATGGTCCAAAAATGACCACAGAGACGCGCACACACACACACGGACTGCACAACACGCCTACACGTATGTGGGCACACACCAACCGGACACGCACACATAGATGTACACGGGCGGGCAGTCACGTCGCGCGCGCACGCACACACACACACACACACACACACCACGCTGTAGCCTCACTGCATCTTTACACACTGAGCAGGCACTCACACTCACAGACACATCACTTATGTGACTTTACTCCTGCACAGATACACAAACACACACTCACAAATGAACCTGCGTGCTCTCCAGCGGCACAGACCTTTACACACTCGCAGACACAAACACACACACACAGTCTCACTCCACATGCCCACAGACATTCACCAACGTCTCCATCACATGTGCACACACACACTCTCTCTAGTGGCTATGTCCTCACACACACACACACACACACACACACACACACTATCGTGTGTACCCAGAGACGCACATCCACTCTCAGGGTGTATAAAAGTGCACTTCTAGACCCCTCACACACATCTCAGCTGTACACACACACACACACACACACACTGTCACACTCCAAGTGCCCACAGACCTCTGAGCACACATTCACAAACGTCTCCATCAGCTCAGAGACGCACACTAACAAGCGGTCATGTCCTCAAAGACACACACCTGCACAAATATGTGTGACACCCTTACACACTCCCAGAGTCACACACACACACACACACACACACACACACACACACACACACACGCCCTGTCCGGAGGAAGCCGTCACTGACCTTCTTTTGCAGGGCGCAGTGGAAGATGAAGATGAACATGCCCTGGAAGGCGTTGAAGGTGGTGAAGAGGTAGGCCATGATGACCGTGTTCTCGTTGATGAAGAGAAGCCCAAATGCCCAGGTGAGGCCCAGTAGGAAGAGCAGAGCAATGGCGCCCAACGCCCAGGATCTGGAAGGACGAGAGGAGACAGGTGAGGACGAGTAGCCCGGAGGGCGGCCATCAATCAGCTTCACAGCCACAAGGAGGCAGTTTACGAGCGGAGGCGGCAAGTCAAATGGAATATCGATTTCCCATTAAGAGACGGGCCCAGCTCAGGCTCATAAATAAACCACCCAAGACACGAGGGGGACTCTCCTGGCCAGCAGAGGGCACTGCTGCCATTGCTGCTTCCTTTTCCAAGGCTGCAGTGTCCCTGCATGGAGAACGCGAGCAGGATGGGGTCAAACCCCAAATCTAGTGACCCGATCAATCCGATGGACGCCTGCTGAAGATGGACACTTCCCGTTCAATCCAGCTGGTGGCGACTTAACAGAAAATGACTGAAAATCAGAGGCACCGGGGGAGTCAAAGCCAACGTGAGCAGGTCACACAGACACACTCAGCAGTCAGCGGGCACAGGGCCATGCCAATCCGGCAAGTGCCCGCGTCACATCAGGCATGATATCTGCAAAAATGTCAACCCTTGGGAGACCTTTAGCTGGCACAGGAAGCACAAACAGTGAAGACGGTAAAGCTGGGGGCACTCGAGGGGGCTACGAGAAGAAAAAAATGAATTGAAATAAAACGTCCTGCCCAATTCGGGAACGAGCGAGCCAGTAGAGCCGATGGCGCCACGTGTGCTGGGCACTGGGAGAAGCGTAACTGGCGTGTGCTAAACACACAAAGACGGAGAACTTCTTGGTATATAGCGCCTTTCTCACAGTGCTGCATGGCAGGGTGGGCGTTCAGACCCTGCAGAGAGGGAACTGAGCGTACCTGGCATCAGAGCGTGAGCCTGCCTGCTTAATATGAAGATGACAGAGCTTTATGTATATAATTATTAATAATGTGCTCATAATTATTATTCTCTTCCTGTGCACATTATGCAAATTAATATTTACCAAAAAAAAAAAAAGGTACAGGCGCTTATTAGCATCGGCAAATTAGCAATGGAGATTAAAATTGTTCCCATCTCTTGATTAGAAAGAATACATTTTGTGACGTTTTCTCTGCCTGTGGAATGACTTCACTTTGTGGTTGGGGGTCTCGGCCCCCCACCATACATGCGCACGCACTCTGAACATCTACTGGGACTTTCCATGCGGTTTTCTCGATCCCGGGGAGTGCGATTTTCCTCACGAGGCTTTGGGAGTCGACATTCCACATTTTAAAGAAAGTGGAAACTCTTTTTAGCGAGCGTCCGGTTTCTGGGAGACAGCGTTTAGTGACTTGTCACTTTTGTCCCCAAACAGACGCTGAGCGCCCGATGGAAGCATTTAGTGTCAGGTTTCGCTCGTCTCCCCAACTTGTGACGAATGCCTAAAAGGAACCCGCTAAGCTCCATCAGACACACGGAATGCGCTCTTGTGGACCTTCGTCTTGGAGGCCATCTTTGGCTGAGACCTTCTCCAGACACCCCTTTAAGAACCTGCGTATGACTCCAGGCCCGGTCACCTTCTTCCCGAGTCCACATGTTTTTAGTACCCCCTGGCCGAGTCAGTGGGCGCAAACCCAAGAGGGGATTGGGGGGTTCCCAGTTAGCACCCAATTCACAGGCCCTCAGTCTTCGTCAGCACCCCGCCATGCAGCACTGTGAGAAAGGCGCTATATACCTTGAAGTGTCTTGGGAGTTCTCCGTATGAGCCCTGCTATCGGGGACGCGCCACTTTGTGTTTTTTTGAAAGCGTCGACGTGCGGCTCTTTGAAGTTTCATTCACCGGTACGACAAACGCCAAGGTGCGTGGCGTGGCGTGGGGTCTTTGGGCCACCGCGCCCCTCTCCTTTCTCCCAGTTTTTCTCTCCTGTGGAGGCCGCACGCCCGAGTCATCGCTTATCTGCGCTCGAGCGGAACGCCAGGAGAAGAAGCTCGTCTCCTTCCTTCAGCCCATCAAGGTTAAGAGGAGTCGGCTGCAGGTGTGCCTGTTCTGCATGAACTTGACGAGCCTTCTGCTCGACTGCCAGTCGCCCACAGAGACCCCCGGGGGGCTTGCGCGCTGTCTGTTTCTTACAACGGCCCTCCTTTCCTTGGCTCAGCCAGAGTGCACCTCCTTGTACTCGGGCATTGATTGAGGCGGCCGGCTGCTGACGTCCATCTTGCGCTGTCTATTTATATCGTTTGCTGTGCCGCTGAACGCACCTGTGCTTAAGAGGCCTGGCGTCTCGCATCATCGGGGAAATTTCTCTCTGAAGTTATTTTGGTGCTAAATTGACTCTGATGACCATTAATATTTCACCGCCGGATGGGCTCGTTACTCGACAGCCCATCGAAAAACAAGCCACGGCTTCCAAACAGCACTGAATATTTAACGAACTCTGCCATTTGGTGGAGAGGAGGCAGCAAATTCATTCAAAGAGCTGAAAGCAAATCACGTCAAGTCGCTGTCGCTATAAATAGGAGCGAAGAACAAAACCCGATTAAGAACAAAATTGAGAGACACTCCAAACGGGCAAGTCATGGCATGCTCTCCATTACCAGGGCACCGAGCGCCTTGGGTCATTAATCTAGAGGAGGCAGCGAAAACAGAGAAATAAAACGTGCCACCAGGAATCACCGTGAGCAGCGAAGGTGTGCCCACCCTCCTCTCCTGGCGCTCCCCCGGCTTGCTTGGGAGTCTCTCCATCAACACTGAGCACCACTGACTGGAGTCTCGTCTGCTTCCCGCTAAGGCCTTACCACTCTGACTAGCTGCAATGCCCCCTTGGCATCGGGCCCACCGGCTCCACAACAAAGGACAGTGAGGAGAAGGGCAGAAAGGCCCGGCTATATACCCCAAAGGCCCAGGCAAACATGGTGAGTGAACAGAAAGCATCAGAGCCCCGTGCCACCCACCTGGCCTTAAACAAGCACCCAAGCTGCCAACTTACTTGATGTTGTCCAATCGGCTGGAGTCGGGCTTCAGGGCAGATGTATTGCGGATCATCTTGTGCAGGGTGATCATCAGGAACATGAGGTTCAGCTGCAGAGAAGGAGAAGATGAAGGGTTCAGAAAGAGGGGCAGGGAGTGAGCCGGGCACTGCCCACTTGGGGGCTTATAACCTCCAGCTGCTCTAAAATAACAAAAATGAGACAGTGGAGAGACCTGGCTGAGAGAGATGGTGGTCTTGTCCCACAGCACCCCACCTTTATCACCACTGGTTTAAGCAGAACGCAAACTGCTTGTGGTGCTTTGGTCAGGCTGAAGCTCTGAGTGGACAGACATCTCTGGAAGGCGCACTATTTCACTTTATTTCATTTTTTTCCAACTCACAGCTCTTCACCTGGGTGGGCCAGTGCCACCCTGCTCCTTACTTAGGGGGCCCTGCACCTGATCTACACGTCTTGTCAGGTCTCGATGACAGCGCAGCTATGGAAGGACAGCCTGTGGCCGGCTGTTTCGCTCCGATTTTAAAGATGGCCTTGTGACAGCCGTGTTTTGTGATTATTGTTAGCCCACCTTCTTTAAAACACCCTGAGATGGCACATCTAGAGAAGGACTTTCACCAGAGTGCTGACAAACTGGCTGATCAGAGGACACGCAGGCCTAAGGACACATGTCATAAGCTTTCGATTAGGACCCCAAGATCAAGGCACTAGTGCCAGTGGTCAACAAGGAAGCCATAAGTAGGCTGCTCTGCTGGTCTAAAGTGTATCGGGCTTGAGGCTGCCACTGATCATGCCCAGAGGGCAGAAGGGCGTCTGCCAGGCCCAAGTCTGTACATGAGCTCGGGTCAGGTGGCACAGGCATTTGTCTTGCATGATTTCGCTTTCCTGTACTCGACACTCAGCAGGTGGCGCTGCGGTTCTCCTTCTTCATCTTCCTATAAATATCCTCAGCAATGTGCTTCACACTCAGCAGATATTGCTGCTGTTCTTCTTTTGCTTTCTGCCAGTTCACCCTCTCGAGCAGTTTGCCATTAGAAAGATGTGAGCGCCGGTAACTTTGCAGAAGTTGGAGCCATCCCACCCTAATGTCATAAGCTTTCGATTAAGACCCCAAGATCAAGGTACTAGTGCCAGTGGTCCGTGACTAATCACATGACAGATGGACACAGCCTTCAACATTTCATATATATAACTTAAATATCAAATATATTCTATATATAATAATTATATTAATTAATTATATATTATAATGGCCCTGTGTTAGGATATAGCGGGTTGGATAATGGATGGATGGATAATATAATATATATATATATATATATATATATATATATATATATATATATATATCTCATATATAATTCTATATAATAATTCAAAACTAACCATAGAATGGTAAATAAACACAAGCCATGGCGTAAACTCTGTCTGCCACATAACAATAAGGAGATGAACAGCAAACTTGGGGGTGTCAACCTCAGCCCAATTCCTTACTTCTGCCAGTAAAACATCTTATTTCATTTAATGGCTGTGCCGTGTCTCGCAGGTGTGTCAGGGGTGGCTTTTCTGTGTGACGTCACCACCTTCGCTGACACGGATTCTGTTTCCTTTGGGCTGAGGAGAACATTCTGGAAGACTAGTGATGTCATTTCTGCTTGTGACATCGCTAGCCCCTCCCCTTCTGCCTCCTTAACGAAGATGTCTCTGATTAAAGAAGAAGTCCTTTGTTCATTTGGGGTCCGCTGCCAATGGAGAAAAGAGAAGAGTCGAGCTGCAGACCTCGTGATTCAGGAGCTCTGCCGAACAGCTTATATGCGGAAAATCGGAGAAAGGCGTGGCCACCCGCACTAGATGACACGCCCACTGAAAAAACACACCCACTCGACAGTCATCATTGTTCAATTGGTCAGATAACTCCTCCCACAACCCTGACCGTAACCACAGTGCATGGATGCTTTATGGAGATGAAGTGTCGCAGTTCCTGCTATTATGGCACAAGACGGGTTGAGGAGGGTGCAGGTTGGTGATGGGCACCACATGGGTTTATCTTACAGGATGACTGTTTCTCATTTTGAAATATTGACTTATTTTGGACTTTGTTAAATAAAATTAAACAAATGATCACAAAAAATGAAAAGAATGAAGTATGAGGTACGCCGTCAAAATGGGTGTGTTGAGGAAAATCAAATGGCCAGGCGTAAACGTCACGGTGTGTGTGCAACTTGATTGGCTCCTCAATGGAGCGGAGCTCTGGAGGTCTGCAGTGCCTGAAGTGGTCTTCCAGTTTCTATTATGGTGTATCGTGGCGCTCTACCACAACCTCCCCACCCCTGACCCTCCGCTCTTCTATTAAATGCGCGGTATCCCCATAGATCAGTCACGGGACCCTGTTGGAAGAAGCACTTTTGCCAGCTTAGAGGAGCTGTCATTCAATGCCCTGGTCCAGTTTAATCCTGGCTTCTTCTCGTTTCATTATTTTCACACTAAACAGGGTACACCGTGGCACCCCAAACTACTTTATTTTTTGCTTTTGTCTTCTGTTCACAGGGCCCACCAGACATTTTCAGAACTTTCTGTTTTCAGACGTTAAGGGTTCTCAACCTTAAGGGAATACGAATGAATGAATGAGGCCGCTGTGGCTCTCCGCCCTGGTCCAGCCCTCTGCCAGTGAGTGAGCTGTGATTGGCCCACTGCGATGACGTAACGGGGCTCTTGGCTTTGTGACGACCCAATCAGAACAGGGCAGGAATGAGACGCATGAAGGCTTCAGTTAGAATTGTGAGCGGAGTTCAGTTACTAGAAGCGGGCTACACTAGGACCTGCGGGCACGGTGAGGCTGGCAGGGGCTGCCGAGCGCGTGAATAAGAAGATTTAATCAAATGAGGCATCGATTTCCCATGACGGCCCACTCAGCACCTGACCACAGCTTCATCTCCTGGCATTGATTTTAATTTGGGGGTCCTGACTGCGGGACAGGCAATGGGCCGGGCAGAGTAAACGATATAGCGCCTCGCTACAGCCGCCCCTTAAACCTCACAGCTGGCGATGGCTTTCCTTGAAGTGAAAAAATGGGAGCTACGTGGCGGTCTGAGACATGGGTGGTCTTTGGTGAGTCTGCTCTCTTCAAAATGGCGCCCTGCAGCTTTCTCCCTGTTAACTAAACTGTCTTGATGTGCAAATGGTAAATCAATGTGTGATCTGATTGCATTTGCTTTCCTGGAAGTCAGCAGGCTGGAACGCTTCTCAAATGCTGCGCCCCCAACCCCCACCCCCGTGCACCTGCGCCCACTCATCAGGCATTCATGATCTGCCAGGTAAACACAGAGGGCAGCGGAGCGAGGCAGGCAGCACATTTACAGCTTTGACCCTGCTGGCAGCAGACATTGTGAATCCCACCTCTCACGCTGTGCGCTCAACACTGCCGAGACCACGCAGGCGGGCGAAATTCATGAGCCCGATGGATGGATGGATGGACCGCCCCGGAGCTATCCGCTGGGCAGTGCCAGTCAGTGGGCCCTGCCACCTTGGGAAACTTGAATCAGGGCATTAGAGCCCCACCCTTTTATAGCGCCTTTCCAGCTATCCCAGGTTCAAAGAGGTCAGTGAGACTTCAAAAAAATCAAAGAAACCAAGCAAGGGTCTCCAGCAGAGAAACAACCAAACGCCTCCACTCAGTCACTCAGCTACCGGACCACCATGGCGTGTGATTGCAGCTCTGGGGGCTCAAAGACCTGTGACTGACAGAGAAATGGAATGGAAATTTCAATAAAACTGGGGGGCAACACGGCATACCATGAAATAAAATCAAATCAGGGCAGGCTCACGCGATAAAAGCAAAGCGGCCTGAAGGGGGCGCTGTGGGATCGACCCTGCACCCAAATAAAGCAAAGAAAACAGGATGGAGGGGAATGGAGAAGGAATACAATTAGTGAGCGCGAGGCTCTTCTCCGTTCCTTTTTGGAATATTAGCTTGGCACGGCTGTGATGTTGTGCCCATTGTGGCACTTCTCGTGTGATATTGTGCTATACAAAAATAAATTGTATTGTATTGTATATTGATAGGGCGGCACGGTGGCGCAGTGGGTAGCGCTGCTGCCTCGCAGTACGGAGACCCTTAAGAGTTCGCTTCCCGGGTCCTCCCTGCCTGTGTGGAGTCTGCGTGTTCTCCCCGTGTCTGCGTGGGTTTCCTCCCACAGTCCAAAGACATGCAGGTGAGGTGGATTGGCGATCCGGAATTGTCCTTAGTGTGTGTGCTTGGTGTGGGTGGGTGTGTGTGTGTGCCCTGCGGTGGGTTTGTTTCCTGCCTTGCGCCCTGTGTTGACTGGGATTGGCTCCAGCAGACCCCCGTGACCCTGTCGTTAGGACACAGCGTGTTGATGGATGTACAGTATATTGATTGCTCTTTGTTTTAGGATCGGAAACTAATTCTGCAGATGATTATTCATTTTTTAACTGAACGTAACACCATTTTGTTTTTCAGAAGCTGCTGCCCGTTTCGACGTGGCAGATTTGGAATTATTTTGTATGCTTCTTACAAACGTTTAAACAAAACTTTACATTTCGGGTGTAACGTCTCAGTTCTGGGATCTCCTGGTTTTTAAGCTTTTCTACTTTTACAATTTAATCTCCTGATCGTTTATCAAAATTCTCTTCTGTCGGCCCAATGCCAGGCATTTTGGTGAGCCGTAGCTACATCAGTGTGCCCGTCTAATGTCTGAAAATGTGGATAAGCAAGTTGTCCAAGATTGTGGATTTTCCAAATGGATCATTTTGCAGCGTCGTACTGTCTGTTGTTTGTCTGGGCTATCAGAAGCTCTGTGTAGACATTTGGACTTTTGACATTTTGGCTCCTCTGGCCTTTGCTTGTCCCCTTGTCCCTTTGGCCTCGTCATCGCCATCTCCTCTTCAATTCCAGCTCATTTCTTTCTTTGCTGTGGGCCCGTCTGTACACCTCGTCTGCTCGTTTAAATATTTCTGCGCTCATCTTCTCCACCGCAGGTCTCCGTACTCCTTGCCCCACTCATGACTTGTCCCGTTGGATTTTAAAAGTAACTGGGAGACTAGACAGGGCTAAGAAACAGAAATGGGTCAAATACTCGAAAATCACAGGAGCCAAGACAAACCACGAGACAAACTGAGGGGTCTCAACCAGAAAGGATCGAGCAACGGCAAAGGTTTCGATTTGAATGACCCTGAAGGTGTTATGGCTGGCGGTTCTTGACCTTGGTGGACACGCAGGTGCTGCCCCAGCAACGGGAGCTCCAAATGACGTCGCCGGCAAATAAGCAACATGGCGGCCGGAATAAAATTACTAAAAACAAAACTAAGCTGTAAGTCACCACCAGAAGTCCTTGAGATCGAAAACCTTCAACTCGAGTCCTAAAGCACCCAAAAAGAGCAAGGAATACGGAAATGAACGCAATTCCCGAGAGCGTCTCCAGTCAGGACTCCTCACAGCCTCCCGATTTTCGTTTTTCCACTCGCTGTGAAGACCAGGAGAAGAAACGCTGCTGCAGAAGGAAGACGGCGTCAAGAGCAGACCGGCGTCCGCACGTCAAAGTAACGGTGGCGCTAGTTGTTGGTCAGCACCGGACCGATCGAGAGTCACCTTTGAGTGTGACAAACTGTAATGGTTTCATGGCTGTGTCTGTTCCTGCCACCATGATGACTTTGGATTGTATGTCCTGGGTACTGAAGGAGGCCACACCACGCCAGGTAGAACGTAAGCGGAGGGACAGGAAAGAAGAGAGGAGAAGGAGCTGGGAGAGACGATCCTGAGGGCACGAAAACTCAGTGTGTTTGTGATGTTTGTGTCTTCCACTAGAGGGACACGTCTACACCATCACACCCGGGTGAGGCGGACTTCGGCGTC